>NC_137695.1:73743853-73870752 GCF_964034855.1 Anser brachyrhynchus | reverse complement strand
TGGGGTTTTGCTTTCCTGGTTTGTTTGTTTTTAGGAATAGAATATTATGGTACTGTTTTTTCTTTTTCTTTTTCTTTTTTCTTTTTTCTTTTTCTTTTTCTTTTTCTTTTTCTTTTTCTTTTTCTTTTTCTTTTCTTTTTCTTTTTCTTTCTTTTCTTTTTCTTTTCTTTTTCTTTTTCTTTTTCTTTTTCTTTTTCTTTTTCTTTTTCTTTTTCTTTTTCTTTTTCTTTTTCTTTTTCTTTTTCTTTTTCTTTTTCTTTTTCTTTTTCTTTTTCTTTTTCTTTTTCTTTTTCTTTTCTTTTTCCTTTTCTCTTTCCCTCTTCCTCTTCCTCTTCCTCTTCCTCTTCCTCCTCTTCCTCCCTCCTCCTCCTCCTCCTCCCTCCTCCTCCTCCTCCTCCTCCTCCTCCTCCTCCTCCTCTCCTTCCTTCTCTTCTCCTTTCTTCTCTTTCTCTTTCTCTTTCTCTCTCTTCTCTTTCTCTTTCCTCTTCTCTCTTTCTCTTTCTCTTTCTCTTTCTCTTTCTCTTTCTCTTTCTTTCTCTTTCTCTTTCTCTTTCTCTTTCTCTTTTCTCTTTCTCTTTCTCTTTCTCTTTCTTTCCTCTTTCTCTTTCTCTTTTCTTTTCTCTTTCCCTTTCTCTTTCTTTCCCTTTCCTTTCCCTTTCCCTTTCCCTTTTCCCTTTCCCTTTCCCTTTCCCTTTTTTCCTTCCTTTTTTTCATTTAATTTGTATTTTTTTTTTCCCTGTGGAACAACAACAACAACAAAAAAGTATCTATTTTAGCTGTTTAAGAGGGAATAATGCAGTAAAGAAATAAGCTATAACAGTTGTTTTTTATTTAATAGCATTCTAGTCTAAAAAGTTTGTGAACAAGTAGCTTTCTTGATTTCCCTGCTGTTCTTCTCTGTGCTTTTCTACAGTTGTCATTGTGCATTACATAAATGCCTCATGAGCATGCTCTTACCAGTTGACCCATTACTGCACTCCTTATAGGCCTGTTCATACTATGTGGTGTAGATGAACACAACCTTTTTAGAATAGTTAATAGGTGATTATTGTTTAGATTCAGCAGAAAGTTCACTCAGTTTTCTGGTAAATAGCCACATGTTTATCAGTTTCTGGTCCTGTGAAGTCAATCTATGTTGGAAACAGCAGGTGCATTTTGTTTTGTTAAACTCCATAGGTGCAAGAGTACATTGGACTTGACAACGAGCAGAAGAATGAGAACATTCACAGTTCGGACACCATTGATTAACTGATCCATCTCCAGCAGCTGTGAAGTAGGAGCTGTGATAAGTCTGCCAATGCTGAACAATTTCACAAGGAAGAAACAAATATTCCACATTGCAAGGGTATTCAAATGCTAATTTTTCCAATAATGAGTCTGACAGTAACACTAGTACCCATGAAGGTTTGCAGTTCTTTATTTCCTCAAGGTTAGAATAGCACTTCAGATTTGCAGTTGAAATACTTTTTTTAAAAAAAAAAAAATCCTGTACAAATGATTTTATATAATAACTGTCATAGATGACTCTAAATCAAACAGGTAAACATTGCAGCTCTACAGAATTCAAACCTATTTCACTTGCTTATATGAATGCTTATGTACTTGTACAAGGAAAACAACAGATAGGTCTAGTGACTTGTCCATCAGTTATGATACAAATAATTAGTTCCATGATTTCTAATGTGTATAAGTAGTCAAACAGGTAAGGGGAGAGGCAGTCCAGTTAATGAAGCCCAGAACTGAAAAAAGTTTTGAATTGCTAAAATTATTTTCAGTGGAAATGAAAGATTTAGAAGTAAAATGGAAGTTTCTACTTAATATTTATACAATATAGGTGTCAAGATAGACTATTTGTGGTTTAAGTCACTCACGTCATCAGATGAATGGTAATTGCTTGCTATTTTTATGTGGTGAGAAAGATATATTAAGGTACTGAGTGGGTATTCACAATCTCAGTTCTGCTCTGCTTTTGCCATAAATTTTCCATATTATTTTTATACCCATTTATGGTACAGCTTACAAAGCACTGTCTACCTGTCTCAGGTGTTTTGAGAGGATAAATGCATGAGTGTGTGAGTCATCAGGGTACTCTGTTGGTAAGACAGAGAGTAACTATGAAGATAAAATGGATATGCTTTTTCCTTCTTGTACACAGAGCTTGCCTTTATTTCCTCCTGAATTAATCTTTTCTTAGTCAGTCTTATCTTTACTTCTCTACATTGATCTTTCCTCTTCCTCTGCACAATCTCCCTTTAGGACTCCACAATACCAGCAAATCAGTTAAAATATTCCTGCCTTTATTCTTATTGAATAATTGAAGAGCAAACTGTTTTAGTGAGACATAAGTGTATTTTGAGAACAAACTATGAAAGTAAATGTTTTTGTAATTTCACCTTTCCTTTCTGATAATATTTTGCATAAGTCTAGTATAAGAAAACAGCAAGTCCAATAGTATTGTCTTTTCTTTAATTGAAACTTTTTGTTCTTAGAGTCATGGGACAAATTTCTTGATTTAAGGGGACTGGTTTGGGATTGACTGAGGTTACTGTTCTTTGTGTCAGCTGTAAGAAACTAATAGGAAACTAAAGGAACTGTAAGGAACTAAATTCCAAACACAAGTGCAGGTTGTCATCTAAAAGTGAATCTAAAGGAAAAAGAAAACTTTTGTTGGCCAACATTTATGTAGCCACTCCATGAAATGGAAAGAGAGAGCACCTTGGAAAGTATCAGGTAGATGTCTGAATCATCGGTAACATTACTGAGAGAAGAAAAAGCTAGACATGAAATACCTTGCAAATGCAAATTGAAAGGAAGGGTTGAAGCTGTTAGCAAAGATAAAGTTTCATCTTGCTAGGTTCCAGCTCTGTTCAGGAAAATAGGATTTTAGATATCCTTTTTTTAAAAAAAGGGATTATATCAGAGATGCCAGTTTCCCTTCATCCCCTGCAGAAAAAAAAAAACCTGTGGGGGTCCTAGATTTTATGTAACTACTTGTTTTAGGAAACGTTCATAGATGTCTTTAAAATGGATTGATTTATTTTCACCAGCATTAACTTCAGATATTTGCTTTTAATTTTTTCATGCTGTCCTTGTATATGTCTTTTGGGGTGATTAAGATGGTAATTGCTTCAAATAAAGTTTTGAAATAACTCCAGCATGATATCCTTGTCTCTAAATTGGAGAGACGTGGATTTGATGGACCACTCCATGGGTAAGGAGTTGGCTGGATATTGCGGCAACAACTCAATGTCCAAGTGGAGATCAGTAATGAGTAGTGTTCCCTCAGGGGTCAGTATTGGGACTGGTGGTGTTTAACATCTTTGTTAATATGGAATTGAATGAACCCTCAGCATGACGTCCTGGAGGGAAGGGATGCCATCCAGAGGGACTTGGACAAGCTTGAGAGGTGAGCCTGTGTGAACCTAATGAGGTTCAACATGGCCATGTGCAAGGTCCTTCATATGGTCTGGGGCAATCCCAAGCACAAATACAGGCTGTGTGGAAAATGGATTGAGAGCAGCCCTGAGGAAGAAGGACCTCAGGGTGTAGGTTGATGAGAAGCTTGACATGAGCTGGCAATGTGAGCTTGCAGCCCAGAAAGCCAAAGGCATCCTGGGATGCATCAAAAGAAGCATGGCCACCAGGTCGAGGGAGGTGATTCTCTTCCTCTACTCTGTTCTCATGAGACCCCACCTGGAGTCCTGTGTTCAGCTCTGGGGCCCCCTGGACCTGGACCAATTGGAACAAGTCATAGGAGGGCCACAAAGATGATCAAGTGGCTGGAGAACCTCTCCTGTGAAGACAAGGTGAGGGAGTTTGGGTTGTTCATCCTGGAGAAAGAGAAGGCTCTGGGGAGACCTTATAGTGGCCTTCCAGTATCTAAAGAATACCTACAGGGAAAAAGCAGTAGAGGGTCCCTTTATCATGGAATGTAGTGATAGGACAAAGAGTAGTGGTTTTAAACTAAAAGAGGGTCGATTTAGGCTAGATATAAGGAAGAAATTCTTTACTGTGAGGGTGGTGAGGCACTGGCACAGGTTGCCCAGAGAAGCTGTGGATGTCCCATCCCTGGAGGTGCTCAAGGCCAGGTTGGATGGGGCTTTGAGCAACCTGGTCTAGTGGGAGGTAGTCCCTGCCCCATTGGCAGGGGGGGTTGTGATTAGATTATCTTTAAGGTCCCTTCCAATACAAACTAATTCTATAATTCCATGATTCTCATTTCCATTTCTAATTAATACTATTTCTATTTTTAGTTAATAAAACAGAATAATACCCACTTATATGCTTTGCTCTGGTAACTCTACACTGTAATACATTCAGTTCTGTAGATTATTATAAATATTCTTCTAAATCTTGGGCACCCGTTATACCTGATTTTCAGAAGGGGTCACACATTTTAGGAAAAACCAGAAATATTTATTGACAATTTAGTTCCTATGCAAAAAGAATTGAGAGGAAACAATTAATGCTATATTAATTTGTCTTAGCCAGGAAAATACTTCCTTCTTTGTTGGTAAATATTCAGTTTCTCCCAGAGTGCAGATATACTTCTGTGAGAGAAACGAGCTGATGCCAACTTGGGGTTTTGAAAAACAGATGAGAAAATTAAAGTAACGTTGTCAGAAATTTGAAGATCTGCTCCCTAATGAAAAATACAACAGATTAATCTACATCAATTGCTGTATCACAGTTACACATTCTTCCAGTTCTGTTGCAAATTTACAGAACATATCTGGTTTCCAAATATGCATACTGCATAACCATTTACAGCTGATGAAATGAATAGAGTATATCCTTCAGAGAGAAATTTTATGTGGGCATATACCCTGGGAGCTCTTAGCATAAAACATAACCTAAATATTAATAAGGACAAATGTTCAGAACCCAGAGCAGGTGTTAAGGCATGCACCTTGCAGGTAAAGTAGGTAGTAGCTGCTAAGTTAAATCCTCTTAAACATCTCTGAAATGTTAACTCTTGTTACGTTTGACAGTTCAGAAAGATGCCAAGCATTGAGTTCCAAGTTTCTATGAGTACTGTCAAGTTTGCTTGAAGACAGCAAGCAAATGATATTGGAATACTGCTAAACATTACTGAAAAAAAAGATAAAAACTAATAATGCTGGATTTTATAACATTAACAGTGTAAAAATATTGGAAATGAATAGCAATAGCACCCAAGGGACTTGAGGGGAACAGCAAGGAAGTTGCATCAGGGGAGGTTCAGGTTGAGTAGCAGGAAAAAGTGCCACTGAGGGGGTGGTCAGGCACTGGAACAGACTCCCCAGGGCAGTGCTCTTGGCATCGAGCCTGCGGGAGTTCAAGAAGCGTTTGGACAATGCTCTCAGACATAGGGTTTGTTTTTGGTGTGGTCCTGTGTGAAGTGAGAAGGTGGACTTGATGATCCTTGTGGGTCCCTTCCAACTCAGCATATTCTAAGATTCTATGATTTGATGATACAGAAGTTCTCTGATTCAATGTCAGGGTGCTACTGGGGCTGGCTGTTCCCTGCAGGCTGGGAGCCAGGAGCCACAAGGGATCTGGAGGCTAAACAGAGTAGGGACCTTACCAAGCAGGGCCCATCCCAGAGCCCCCAGAAACATCATTTAATCTGCCAGAGCACTGGTGGTTTCAAACTGCTAATATTTGCATATTTTTGAAATACTTCTGCAAAAGACTTTGAACTGACAGTCAGTCTCTATGCAGGTCTTTATTATAGTTAAAAACTGGACCTGTGTACTCTGAGGAGGATTTTCTAGTCAAGGGAATAAGGATCTTCTTTGGGACCAATACGTGCTGAGTTTTTCAGGTTAATGTATGTTAGTCACTGGTAAAAGTTTTATTTTATTTTTTTTCCTCTTCCCTTGTATGCTGGTAGGAAAATAATAAAATTATTCTCTGTTGACAGATGTATTTTCTCATAAACATTGATTTATTTATGAGATGATTATTACAACTGGAAGCACCATAAATTTATCCTATCTATGTCTACAGAGGGTACGTTTTCAGAACAAACTCTCTTTTTCAAGCTCTATGGAATATGGGAGAGCAGAATGGTGAAGTTGGAAATTAGAGAGATGTCTCAATTCATTTTCCTTCTTTCCAACATGGTACTTGGTCAACAGTGCTTTTGATTCTAGTATAAGCAGAAAGATAATCAGCTGTAGCACAAAGGCTTGGCTAACTTTCTTCCCACTAATAGCAAGATAAAATTAAAGATTCTGTGAATAGGTAAGGTGCTCTAGTCTAAAACATGTTGGTAAATTGGTTCATTTTGCATTTTTAGAACTATGTAACTGCAATTATGTATTTATGTAGTATCTAGAAGTTAATGTACCTCTACCTGCACGTAGAAGACTGGCAGCAGAGGAAAAGCAATAGAACACGGAAACTGATACTGTTATTTTTTGTTTGGTTGGTTGGTTTGTTTTGTTCTTCATTTCTTTGTTTGTTTGTTTTCCCGTTTCTGAAAGGAAACTATTAGTCAGGTGAAAAGTACTTGCAGTTCAACCACAATATTTTTTTTTGTTGTTGTTTTTGTTCATAAAGGCAGTATAGCCTGCTCCAATGAAACATTACTTGAGCTCTAGTTAAATGTTGGAATTGATATATAGAGACGGGCTTGATAATATTATACCACACCTAAATATCAATGAAACTCTAATTTTTGTAGAGTTATTAGTTATAAAAAAACAAACAAATGAACAGGAATACTGAAAAGGCAATATGACATTAAACTTAGAAGCACTTGATAAATAAATATCAACAATATGAAGTATTAATCTAGGACATTTTTCTGAATCCATGAGCAAGACAAAAAGTTTTAAATCCATGTATTAAAGGCAGACAGGAAAATCTTGTTGTGATCTCCCTAATTCACTCTCAGCTCTATACACAGAACACATACTCCTTTTCCTTTCTTATTTCTCTGTTCCACTTGAAACCATGTGCAAAAATGCACTGTTATTGCACACTGCAAGAAAAAGAGCAAGACCTTTTAATGTTCATAACTACCCTAGAAATACCCACACAGCAAAACAACATGGACTTCTGAAAATATACTAAGTAATTGCAGTCAACAAGTCATCTTAAAGGCACTAGCAAAACTGGTGGTCAGTTTACAGATGGATAAGCAGACCAAGATTTAAAAAAAAAAAAAAAAGAAAAAAGTAACTCTTTTAAAGCTCTGCTACAGAAGCAGTGAGGAATAAAAATCAGTGTGTTGAAACAGTTACCACTCATATATGCCCAATGTCCTGCTTTGTGCCATTTATTATGGAAAACCTTACAACAGTACCTGAATGAACAGTTTTATCTTGCTGCACTAACACCAACAAATCCTTGCTTGAATCTTATAATGTACTAGAAAACTGTGGTGATTAAGGAGCTGCTTCATGAGCCATGCAGCCTTCCTTTTATGAATGGCCAGGAGAGGTGGGAGGCAGATGGTCTGGGTAAGTCATACAATTTTAAGATGGCACTGAAGGTGAAGCTATTGAAGGTGAAGAATCTGCTATTTCAGCTGTGGTGCTCAGACAGCCATTCCTTCACATAAAGGTGGGCATAGCAGTGTGGGTAGTTGGACATTCAGGCCACGTTTGTGAAGGTGAGAGGGAAGAAGGAAATGGAGGTTATCTGTAAACCGTAACTATTTTTATATGACACCAAGAGTGGCAATTAATCCATTGTCTTCTCAGCATCGTTGTGTGAGGTACCTCTCTATAGTCAGAATACTGAGAACCTGTAGCCAGTTAATGTTGTCTGCTTATTTTGGGCAGATTTTCTTTCTTTTGAAATAGTTTCAGTGTTCTTCTGGTGCACAAGGATATATCTTCATCTTCAGAATTCTTCCAGATTTGCCCTTTCAAAATCTATTCTCATTCTTAATCTCTCCTTCTTGTCTTCCATGCAAACTTTGTCCTTTCTCTGGTAAAGGTCTGTAGAGCTGTCACTTGTAAATATGCAACATGGTACTTTCAGTACAGTTTCCTTGGGGTTGTGTTAGTAGCTGACAGTAACCAGTAATAACAATAATAATAGTAATAGAAGAAATCAACCAAGATGTTTAAAGATTGGAGGACTGAAGTTTTACCTGCAAGATTGAGCATCCTTTCCTAATAATCCCACAATTACTATGGATATTGTTCTTTTGCAGAAATTTTCTTTTATCAGAACTAAAATATTTTCAATAAAATTTCAGCAGAAAAAATGAATATTATAATTTGGAAATTCTCTGATTTCTCAAGGGAATTTTCAAGCAGATATTTTCCCTTTTTATTCTTTGGAATTAGGTCCTTGTTCAAATCACACTGTAGTAGCAATTCCTTCCTTTGATACGAGGAACATTTTGTTATAGGAGTCATCACATACGGTGTTTCATGTACCCTGATAAAATAAATTGCAACCATAAGGTATCCTGGGAGCCTTTTCAAATGCGAAGAGTTGACTTTGCACTGGGAAAGCTAAACTCTCATCAGAACATGTGAAAAGCTTTTTTAATTGAAAACTCAGACTTTCATTAAAAATAGTCCTGTTATATATATAATGTATATATATATATAGTCTATTTTATTCTTTATTACTTCATTACTTTTCGCGTTATCAGTGCTAAAACACATTCCTTCTTATAAAGTTCTAGTATTTGATGTTTTTCTGACAGTGCCCTGTCTTCATCTTCCTTTCCATTTTGTGTGTGTGTTTTCTTCACTGGCTTTTTTCAGTTTGCTCTTCACAAACGATGTATTTAAAAGGAAGGATATAGGAGAAAGGTGGATGGAAGGGACGAAGCAATAGGAAATGTTACTCCTTCTTCCTTTCAGATTATTTTGACATTGCCACATAATTGATTGAATATCAAGCTAGGGTATCTGATGATATAACATTGTTGCAAGTGCTGGCAGTCGGTCAGACTTTTACAATGGCTCTCAGAGACCTCTACTGAATTGCTTTCAGTAACCACAGATAGAATACATGTAACGTTTCTTTCTCACCGTCCTCATCCACTTAACAAGTCGCAATTAAGTATATTCTTCTCAACTTCCCCTAAAAGTACAACCAACACGTAGGAAGACTGTTCCAGTCTGTGCTTTTTTTCAAACATCATACATCAGTAAAATGTTCATAAATAACACATTTCTAACAAATTAATGAGTGTTTCTTTCTCCATTTGCAGCCCTGCAATGAGACAGTTTTAGACATGCTTCAGATTCATTATTACTTTTTATTCTGAAAAATTAGTTTTACAGCTATTTTTTATCATTAATATGAACCAAAGTAACTGGAGTAATATCTTAGTAAACTGGCCATCATTTCGGTATTATATGTGTGTTATTGTGTGTACAGAGCGTATAAAGGACCTGTAGTTTGAACTTTTGGTACTTTAATGTATTGCTGTTAATGTTTTGAAATATGGAGATAATTTATTACAGGTTATGTAAAAACCAAAGCAACTTTTTTCATGTGTGCCTGTCTTTAAGGTCAAGCAATAAAATTTTACTTTCAAAAGTTTATTAGAAGGACAACCTTTGAGAAGATTTCCATGGCAACAAAAATGAGCCAGAGAGAGAGGAAATTCTTAATTCACATATGTGTTTTTAGCTGAGAGTGTTCCTGAGATGCTTTTATTTGATTTGTTCACAGAACAAATCATTAATAAAAACAAACAAACAAACAAACCCACAAATTTTTGGATGAAAGCATTCTATTACATTTCTACATTTATTCCTATGAATGAATGGGTCTTAATATATCAATAGACTTTACCAAAATGAACAAGATTACTTGTATGGGTTATGAAAAATAAAGTTTTCCAAGGCAACTTCAACGAACAATTTATTTCTTAATGGTGGGTGCTTAGCCTTACTAATAATCTTGTGATCTATTCGAGTGAAGGGTGTGGAGAAATGAGTCACATGAATTCCAGTGTATTCTTCATTTGCTTCTAAAATACACTTGTGACTGGGTTCAATTTCAGGATATGTTTTGATCTCTGTGTTTATTTATTTATTTATTTATTTGACTGTTGTTGCTGACTATTTTATCTATTTAAATTGGAAGATTTTACATGAATGCACAGCAGCTAGCACAGGGACAGAGACCTGGATACTTCTACTGAAAGGTGAATATCTTTGTAGATATTTGCATGCAAGAAGTAAATTGTTCACAAGCTCATCGTGTTTGTTTAAATTATATAGAAAATTCATCTTTTCTTTTGTTTAAAAGAGTTATGCTTTGTGCAGAGTTATTTTGTTTAATGCACTTTCATTAAGAATTACTTTTTTTTTTTCTTTTTTTTTTTTTTCCACAGAGTATGTTGTCTTATATCAAAAAACGAGCACCTTATGGAAAACTTATTTTAGACATTAGCTTGATGAGTGTAAGGGGGATGATTTCAGAAGACTGAGGAGAAGACAGGAGTGTATTGACTGATTCAACCTGCTGCTTAGCAACTACTGAACTTGAGCTGACTTTTAGAACTTGCTCAAAATAAGATTGTTCAGCATTCTTGAACCATGTCCAGACCTGTAGCAAGCTTCTGCTTATCAAACTAGAGCATCCACCAAGTGAGTATATATCTTGTTAACTACAGCCAGCCACAGAGCTATATCATGCATTATAGTCAATAGTGCACATGTGCCACCTGCCCCCCACCCTAGAAAAAACCTTTGAAACCATTACACACTGCTGCCTCCCTCCTCACCCCCCCAAAAAGCCTCAACCATAGACAGATGCTCTGCCATGCCTGATAATCCCCTGCTGCCTCCCTGCAAGGTCCCTTTCCCTAGGAACTGTGAGGATAATCAATATTGTCATACTTGCTCTTAAGCTGTGTTTGAGTCTTCTTGAAAGCGGATCTGCAAACCCAGTTCCTGTTTCACCAGACAATGAGGATCTATCAATCACCATAACTATCAAACTTTTAAGATCTCATATACATGGTATACAGGGTCAAAAGTCTTCAGTTTTAGATTGTCATTGTCTAACAAAGTACTGTCACAACCCTTGATGCCATAAACAAGAGTTCTGTTTGTGTGGGCGTATCATCCATCAACCTAGCAGGTAAACAACAATTGAAAAATATTAAAAATGCTTGGCTAAAAAATTTCATTTGGAAGGTTTCTTTACAGAAAATCCCTCTTCCTTCCTTCCTTCCTTCCTTCCTTCCTTCCTTCCTTCCTTCCTTCCTTCCTTCCTTCCTTCCTTCCTTCCTTCCTTCCTTCCTTCCTTCCTTCCTTCCTTCCTTCCTTCCTTCTCTTCTTCCCTTCCTCCCTTCCTCCCTTCCTCACTTTTTTTACTACGGCTAGAATTGTCAGCATATCTATGATTTTTGTACTACAAATATTTTTTTTTTCAATTACTTGTTTTAAATTAATATCAACTGAGAAACAACTATCATGATAAATGCAGGAAAACTGTGTTCCAGAAACCTTCACATAGAACTTCCAGTTCTTTTTGTTTGAGCTGGTTTCAAATTCTTCAGGATGTGTGACTCTCTCCAACCACCGTGTATGTACACTTCCCTTCTTATTATATAATTTAAAATCTCTTACATTAGGAAGGATAAATGAATCCATTAATGACATTTTAGGACTGATGATTCTGTAAGCTGGTAATTAAGCATATATTTGTATTTCACTTAATTAATTTTACTTCTTTTATTAGTACTTTCCACTTACTAACATGAATAGATATTAAAAATTTGACTGTATCTCTTGGACGCAACTTTATGTCATGTCTTTGGACCCGTATAAAACACTCGATCAAATGTTATGTAGTAACAAGCACTGTTTATTGAATAAAGGCATGACACTTCCCTTATAGATATCAAAAGATGTGTGTGGCTTTGACTTCTCAGCATACATGGTAGACCCCACAATTTTGTTTGTTTGTTTCCTGTCAGAACAGCTCTAAGCTTGTAAACTTTTGATCAACTAATTCGTTGTTATTTGCTATTAAAGAACTGTTGTATTTCAAGGTATAGTACTGTTACACAAACTGCATTTACTTGAAGGGCAAAATTCTCTCTTATGCAAATAAGAGTAGATTATCTTGAATGTCATCACGCAGCACTTGCAGGGCAACCAGGCGATCAGGCCCAGTCAGCATGGGTTTATGAAAGGTAGGTCCTGCTTGACGAATTTGATCTCCTTCTATGACCAAGTGACGCGCTTGGTGGATGAGGGAAAGGCTGTGGATGTGGTCTACCTTGACTTCAGTAAGGCTTTTGACACCGTTTCCCACAGCATTCTCCTCAAGAAACTGGCTGCTCGTGGCTTGGACTGGCGTACATTTTGTTGGGTTAGAAACTGGCTGGATGGCCGGGCCCATAGAGTTGTGGTGAATGGAGCCAAATCCAGTTGGAGGCCGGTCACTAGTGGAGTCCCCCAGGGCTCAGTGCTGGGGCCGGTCCTCTTTAATATCTTTATCGATGACCTGGATGAGGGCGTCCAGTGCACCCTCAGTAAGTTTGCAGATGACACCAAGTTAGGTGCGTGTGTCAATCTGCTCGAGGGAAGGAGGGCTCTGCAGGAGGATCTGGATAGGCTGGAGCGATGGGCTGAGGTCAACTGCATGAAGTTCAACAAGGCCAAGTGCCGGGTCCTGCACCTGGGGCATAACAACCCCAAGCAGCGCTACAGGCTGGGAGATGAGTGGTTGGAAAGCTGCCTGGCAGAGAAGGACCTGGGAGTATTGGTTGATAGGCAGCTGAATATGAGCCAGCAGTGTGCTCAGGTGGCCAAGAAGGCCAACAGCATCCTGGCTTGTGTAAGAAGCAGTGTGGCCAGCAGGTCTGAGGAGGTGATTGTCCCCCTGTACTCGGCTCTGGTGAGGCCGCACCTCGAGTACTGTGTTCAGTTTTGGGCCCCTCGCTACAAGAAGGACATGGAGGTGCTTGAGAGAGTCCAGAGAAGGGCAACGAAGCTGGTGAGGGGTCTGGAAAACAAGTCTTACGAGGAGTGGCTGAGGGAGCTGGGGTTGTTTAGCCTGGAGAAGAGGAGGCTCAGGGGCGACCTCATCGCTCTCTATAGGTACCTTAAAGGAGGCTGTAGAGAGGTGGGGGTTGGTCTATTCTCCCACGTGCCTGGTGACAGGACGAGGGGGAATGGGCTAAAGTTGTGCCAGGGGAGGTTTTGGTTGGATGTTAGGAAGAACTTCTTTACTGAAAGGGTTGTTAGGCATTGGAATGGACTGCCCAGGGAGGTGGTTGAGTCGCCATCCCTGGAGGTCTTTAAAAGACGTTTAGATGTAGCCCTTAGTGATATGATTTAGTGGAGGTCTTGTTAGTGTTATGTCAGAGGTTGGACTAGATGATCTTGGAGGTCTCTTCCAACCTAGACGATTCTGTGATTCTGTGATTCTGTGAAATAATCAGAAGCTCAGACACTAGGAGCAGTTGTCCAAGAGTCAGAAAAAGAAAAGGGAATACCCATTATCTCCTTGAAGTTCTGTTTGCTGGTCATGCCGGTTCTTCATGATAAGAGAGTGTCTGGTATGCCTACATGTATATTTAATTCAAAAATGTAATGAACTGAGTCAAAACCATTTTAATAGCTCCTTTTGTTCCAGCTTAAATCGCTCACATATTCAGTGTTGTTCTTTTATTCGCCATATCCTTGTTTGCACAGGAAACCTTTGCACATCTTTGCTCTTCAACCTGTATCCAACGTCTATCATTCATGTCATAAATGACTTAATGTTTAAAATTAAAGTCAGGTCCTCTCATTTGAAGGTGATGATTAGAATAAATGAACAAAATAAAACCTTTTATCATTTACTGAAGTGATCATGATTATCTCTTTCATATAAAGAAAGTGTTGGAAATGTATCTATGAATCATACAAACTTCAGTTCTCATAGAAACCTGAACGGTGGCTGTCTAGCCATCTGTAGTCAAGTTTAAAATCTTGGTGATAGGAGGCAAACTGTCACCAAAATTTCAACCCTGGTTATGGAGAGAGCAGACTTCAGGTTGCTCAGGGAACTACTTAATAAGGTCTCTTGGGAAACTTATTTTGCAGACACTGGGGCCCATCAGTGCTGGTAAATTTTTAAGTACCAGCTTTTAAAAGCACAGGAACAGACAATTCCCAAATGTCAGAAGTCAAACAGTTGGGGCAGAAGGTGAGCAGGGATATTCTTCTAGACCTTATCTGGAAAAGAAAGTATATGGCCATTGGAAGCGAGGTTGGGCAACATGGGAGGTCTACAGAGATGCTGCTTACCATTGTAAGGTGAAAATTGTGCAGCCAAAGCTCAAATAGTGTTGAAGCTGACCAGTACTGTGGGGGTCAATGAAAAGATTATTATTATTATTATTTTTAATATGTTAACAGCAAAAACAGGATCAGAGAAAACATTGTTCTGTTACTTGATGAGGATGGTGACCTCACAAATAGGGGTGTAGACAAAGCAGAGATGTTTATTACCTTCTTTGCTTCTGTCTTCAACACCAGTGATGGGTCCTGGGACCCTCAGAGCCCTGAGTTAGAGGACCATGAGTGCTGGAACAATAAACTCCCAGCCAGACCTGAATTTGTTGGGATTTGTTGCTCCAGCTGGATGCATATAAGTATATGGGGCCTGATAGGATTCATCCCAGGGTACCCAGAGTCATCATGAGACCACTCTCAATTATTTTTGAATGGTCTTGGGAATCTGGAGAGGTCCTATATGACTGGAGGCTGGCAAATATTGTTCCAAATTTCATGAAGGTCAAGAAAGAAGATCCCAGTAATTACAGGCCTGTCAGTCTCACTTCAATGCCTGGCAAAATTATGGAGATGATTATTCTGTGAGTTATTCAAAAACACATAAAAGACAATACAGTAAAAAAGACAAGACAAAACACATAAAAGACAATATGGCCAACATGGATTCAGGAGGGGAAGGTCCTGCTTAACGAACTTGATTTCCTTTTATGACAAGGTTACCCATCTAGTTGACCAAGGGAAGCCAGTCGAAGTAATATTTTTGGATTTCAGCAAAGCTGTTGATACTGTTTCTCACAGTACCCTTCTGGACAAAATGTCCAGCGTACAGCTAGATAAATACATAATGTGATGGGTGAACAATTGGTTTATGGATTGCACTCAAGGCGTTATAGTAAATGGTGTTACATCAGGCTGGTAGCCAGTCACTAGTGGGGTTCCCCACGGCTCCATTTTAGGGCCAGTTCTCTTTACTGTTTCAATTTAGTGTCATCCACAAACTTAATATATTTTCAAGTCCTGCATCCGAATTGTGTATGAAAACATTAAAGAGAACATTTATGAAAACATTAAAGTTCAAGAAGCATTTGGACAATGCTCTCAGACATATGGTCTGATTTTTGGGAGGTCCTGTGTGGAGCCAGGAGTTGGACTCGATGATCCTTGTGGGCCCCTTCCAACTCAGCATGTTCTATGGTCTCATGATTCTAAATAACCTTTCCAGCGCAGAGAGATATTTAAAGCTTTGCAGAAATATACATGTGAAGAGAGTTCAAAATATGCAACAGAGAACTCATATTCTCTGTAAATATGTAAAACATTCTTTCCCCTCTTTTAACTATTAATTGAAAATATTGACGAAATTCTAGGATTCAACCGTTGTTTTTTCTTCTCTCTCAAGAAAGGAGGAAAAGTGAATGAAAGTCATTATTATGTCTTTCACACCCCTATGGTAGCTGGACCTGAAAAAAAGTAGAGGCTTGAAAATTGAAGTTCAGTTATAGAAAATGGATGTGCAGTCCAAACAGTATTTTTTTTTCTGAAAAAATGTAGTGTAAGCAATTCTAATTGCTTAGCAACTGCATTAAAATATATATACATATTGTATTTTTAAAGATTTTATGTACGTTGTAGTCCTATGTCTAATTTTCTAACAGAAATTACAGGATATAAAATAGGTAAGTATATAAAATGTACAACAAGTCTGCCACTGAAGATGAATGTTTGTGCTACTGTTGGAGGTAGGTTTTCATGCTGATATTGTTTGTATTTCTTAAAACATGACAACTGTTTTCTATTTACATATCCAATATGTTAAACTATGTGTAAACAAGAAATGAATCCATCTTGTCTTTATTTATCTATTTATTTATTTATTTATTTTTCTGAATTAAACTTACTGTTGAATTTTTCTCTATCTGTGTCAACATAAGTAATTACTCAAGGCAAAGAGGAAAAAGTGACAGAATTACATAGCTTTATTAACATAACTGAAAACTGGATTTTAAGAATGAAAGGTGGCACAACAAAAACATCTTAAAATAATGATTTAGAAATTGAGATATGAAATAATGCTTGAATGGTAAATTAATTTTTCACGTTTCTTTTCCTGTATATTTGAAGTTTTTCTTCTTGCTGATGCTAAAACTGGGATTTGACTATGAATGATTATTTTAATAACATGACATTACCGATACCTTTTTTCTATTATTATTGGGAATCTTCTGTTAGCTTTCTGTGTGCTAATTATTCACAGGGAAGTGAGGTTTTGTGGTGTCTTTGCCTATGCTGTCTGTCCAGAATATGACCAACTAGTCATTTGGATAATAATCTTTGATAGAGGTTATGTGACTGAGGAAAGGAACTGGTTTTAAAATTTTCAGTGTTTATTGTCAGTCCATCCACTAAAATGGATTGCAATTTTTCTACTGCCTGAAGTGAGAACACAGATAAACCAATAGCTGTATATCCAACAATATCCTCTGCCACAGTTTGTCACGTACCTCCTTAGAGTGATATTTTTCAGGGCATTCCTTTTAAGAGAATGCACAAACAATAAGAAAAGATAAATCATTGTATTTGAGCGGATCTCTCTCTTGAGCACTCATCATACTAGTAAGGGGAGTACTCTCAGTACACTAGTATCAGAGATTTGTGGAGTTTTTAAGATTTTTTTTTTTTTGTCCCGTAAGTTCAACCTTTCTTGTTCCCATCACGGTAGATAAAAATCACGAAGAAAAAGTACTCCAAGAGTTAGACAGAGCAAGGGGGTTGGGAGGGGGGGTTGGGAAGGAGGGGAGGCTGAAGGAGGGGGGAGAAAAAGAGACCATCTTCACTCTGAATCACTTGTTCAGAAGAACAACTAAAATACAGCTGCCTAAGCTTGTACTCTAAACCACTGACAAGAAAGCCTGAACAAACAAATCTTAATTATGGTGTAAGGACCTAAAACTGTATATGCACATGCAACTGCATTAAAAAAGTTAAATAAATATTTAAATGAATCCAAATAATTTTGTTATCATTAAAGGAAATCACAGTGCTGTTAAAATGCCATTTAACAAAAAGAGTGTACTTACAACAGAGAGAGAGAGAAATGCAAAGATGTACTTGTATGTATTCTTTTTTTTTTTTTTTCCTGAACTAGGACACAGTAAATTATTAAACTATCTTCCCAATGTTTTGCATTGATTTTCTCAATTCCTGACTCCCCATGGAGACAGATATTTATTTAGAGAGATGCATATCCCATGCAGAAAGAACAATCTCTTCTTAATCACACAATATATTTAGGAAGAAAGAATTATTAAATGCTTGATTCTGCTGTCTATATTCTTTATAAGTGGTGTCTGAGACCAGAAAGTTTCTTACTTAAACTGATAGGACTGTTTCTAGAGGAAACCAGCAAGTAGAACTTTGGTGGTATCTGATGACAGATATTAATATCAGAATTCATAAAGATTTGACCCATTTAGGTATTCAGCCCATGAACACTGGTCTAAATATATTGCATACTCTACCCAAACTTTGGTTTCTGTACATTGGTGGTATTCTGTACTTTGGTTACAGTGACCCAAAATCCAGGCCATCATTTCCACGCTGAATCATTTTCATGCAACAAACTGTTTCTGACTGTGAGAGGCTGAGGGACAGAAACCCACCAAATCCATCTCAGTTTTCCTCTCTCTAATATAATGCTATGTACATGCTGAGTCAAGGACATGCTTTTTCATCTCTTAATTCAGTGAAGATAAACTGTACATCAGTTAAGGAAGAAAAAAACAACAGCTAAAATGCTGAACTTTACTATAAGTAAAACAAATTACTTCCCTGGTTGCCATAAACACAGAACAGGTATCTTAGGCTAGAGCAAGTCTAGAGAAGGCACTAGCTGTTTCTTCTTGAAAGCTTTCATCATCCATTGCAATGTCATTTCTTGGTCATAAATGTGCCTTTCTAACAAAGATGTTTCTGGGAATGGTAGTCTCTGTGAAAGAGATAGGAGATAGTCAACTGCAACATGTAAACATATGGGCCGATCACTAATTCATACAGGTACAAGATATTAAGAACAGAGAATGAAATAAATAACTTTCAGTTGTTTTTTTTTTTTTGTTATTGTTTGTTTATTTGTTTTTTTCCTTTCACCAGTAATGGAAAACTATGCATAAAGATCAGTCAAGCACTATGCTCTTTAAAAACAGTTGGGCAACTGAAGACTAGCTTTTCTAGGAAATTATAATAATTATATAATAATTATAAAGATTATTCATATAAATATATCTGCTACAAACTTTTGAAAGATTTCTTTAACATTATAAGGCTGGTACCAAATCCAGTGATGGCCAGGTATAAGAGCAGAACGAAGACTTTTCAAATAGTAGGACACCAATAGGGCTGCTGAACAAAAATTTAGTCTGATTAATCTGAATAACCACAAGAAGTGGTTATGGTTACTTTTTTTCTTTTTTTTTTTTTCTTTTTTTGACAAAATAATTTCAAAGATGTTAATTATGCATCTTAGCTAGGCATGAATTAATAAACACTAGTTGGTATTGTTTCCCTGTGATGTAATTTGCCTAACTGTAGGCTATTTGTTAAATACTAATAAAATGATATAGGTTTTAAATGCTGTAGGATATAAGTATTAATTAAATGAACTAAAAACTCACCCCATAAGTTTAAGGCTCTAATAAGAACTGAATTAGTTTATTTATTGAATTAATTTCCTGTAGGCAGGCAAATTAATTACAGGTCATCAGAATTTATTTCATGTTACTATTTAGCTACCTTTAACAAGTTAGCATCACTGAATATTAAATGCATAATGATATTCCTATCTACCTCATTTAGCAAATTGTTACTCTCCGTTCCATTGCTGTCAAGAACATACTAGCATCCTTTAGAAATAATTCAAATAATTCAAATACATATCTATTTCTTCCGACATATCAAATGCAATGTGTGCATTTGAAAATTTCCATAGCAAAGATGTACAAAAATCCATAATGAAAATGTAAAACTAATTTTTTCAGATATTTTTGTCTCAATTTAAATCACCACTACTGAGCCCTGTGCCTGATCACATGCCAAGGTAGAGTAGAGGGAACAGCTGAAACAGTGGATCACTGGGCAAACCTTGGTAGATATTGGGGCTACCTACAGCAGCGCTATAGCTAGGACTGGTAGAAGTAAATATCTTAGTTACCCCTGTGAACCATACTTTGGGTTAAATCATTTGAAGACCATAACCTCAATTCCCTTCAGGTGAAACTAAACAGAAAGATAGATGTGTTCCAGGCAATCGCCTAATGCCCTCTCATTGCTATGGGGCTACAGTTGTAGGCTGGTATGACGTAGGTTTGCGTCATCTGAAGCATATGAACTCTCAATGTCAAGTCCTCAGTGCCACCTTTTCAGGTCAGAAACACAAGTTTATTGCTTTGTATTGCTTGATAATACAACTGCAAGTAAGGGTCCACTTAATGCATATGCCCTCATCAAGAGGGGAAAGATGTCAGGTTTCCATGTAGTTATGATTAACTAACGATGAATTCTTTTTGACTTATATCTAGTTTAGAATAAAAAATGCCTGAAAACAATAGCTGTTATTCGAGAAGAGAAAAAATCCTTCCATTTTTCAGTTCAGATTTGTTCAAGTAATCTGTCTAGCTTTTGATATTGAAATATATCTCAATCACCTTAGTCAGCACTGCAATATAGAAAAGATCTGCCTTTGGCCAAAGCAAGATGTTCTTATCTACAGACAGTGGAACTGTTTTACAGAAGGTGCTGCACAATTAGGCAGTTTAAGTTCAAAATAATATTTTGGGTTCATCTGTCAGTCCAGGAAGAAAAATTCAAAATGATTTTTTTTATTTTAATTTTTTTAAGTTCCATCTGACTTCGTGATTCAGTGTAGGGCCCTTTAATAGAAGAGTGTGGAGTGTCTTGGGCTTATGTGAGGAGAAAATGTTCTCCATGAATACATAAAACAGAAACAAACAACTCACCATGCCAGTTAGTTTCAAATATTAGGTCTCTCATTTCAACTAAGCTGTGGTTTCAGCAGCTTTCATGACTCAGTCAGCCTGTCACTTCTAAAGAGCTACTGCAGCAGTTGAGGAAGTCTGTTGTTTTCGTGTGATCCTGATGAGTCACACTGTGACACCCTGTGAACCCAATATGCAAAATTCTGTAGTCCTACAACCTAAGAGTCCGTACAAATCCTTTGTCAGTTTTGATTTACATGAAATTGAAAATTGAGAGTTCTGATTTGAATCTGGAATGTAATCATATGCTTACAGGCAAAACAAACGTCTATACAACAGCATTTCTTTTTATTTCATGTGTAAGCCCTGCAAAGCTGTGAATTGTAAATGCTTTTGATGTTAACGTAAAAAGAGGATCACATTTGATTCTGGGTTCTTTTAAAAGGTCAGTGAGCCATGAAAAATTCTGGAGTTGTAACTGAGATTTTCAACAACACGTGAGCCCTCGTGAATGGGGCTGAGATTTTGTATTAAAGTTTGTCTTGAACTGGTTTGAAGCTAAGAGAAAGGGTTACTCAGTTTTTATTGCTTTTAACAGAATTGTTGAAAGTGGTATTACTTTATTTTGAGAAAGAATTGTGAGTCAAGTTAAGGCATCTTATGGGCGTTGGTTTTGAAACAAGATCCTGAAGCTGATGTTACTGCTAACCTTAACAATGATACCAGATAGGAAACTATGATGATATATTTAATATTTTACCATAAAGGAAAGGGAAAGAAATGAAAAAGAAGTCTCTTATGTCTAGGTGAGCTGCTGCCAATCACCAGGAAGAAAAAAGGTTCATATCTGTAAGTGTGCATAAAGCAATGCTGTGAAACAGAGGACTTAAACTAGTTGGCCATCTTTAGCCTATTCTACAATATAAAAGTCTCAGTAGTCTAACTGTAGCATAAATCATCATTGAAATATCTGACATAAATTATTATATATATTAAATGTTGGTGGGCTTGTATTGCTAGAAGGGATCTTGTACGAACCAGAACATGGGGCCAGATCTGTAAATCATACACAGATTAAACTCTGCCTTCTACTCTACTACTCCTGAGAGCAATTCAGCTGAACCCTCTTGTAGGACAGATTCTAAAATAAGAGTCAGACGTGACAGCTGAAAAATGTTGCAGGTAGCTACTGCTTCTGAGCAGACTAGTATTGACTATATGAGTACTTGTGCTTCAGAACCTGGTTGAACAGATGAGTTTTAACAATTTGAGGGCTCTCACTGGGTCAATCTGGTGGATGAGAGCTCTTGCTATTTTCAGCCGGAAGGTGGCAACAGGGATCACTCTTTTACAGCTAAACCTTGTTTACGTCAACCCCAGGGAAGGAATACTCCTGACTTTGAACTTATTTTTGCAGAACTTCAGTAGCCCACACGCTTATTAAGCCAAGGTAAAGTTTCAAGCTAGGAATGGTAGTGGTGAAACCATGCATACTTGGAAACACACTTTAAAACAGCTATAAAAGGTCTTTTGGGAAAGATTAGAAATATCTGGAATAATTAGGCTTTAGATGGGAATACAATTAAATCTAATGGTATAACTGAAGCTCATATAGATATATTTGATTTAATGTTAAGCTAAATGAATCAAGGAATTATAAAAGTAATTTATGGCACTGAGGGATTCCA
Organism: Anser brachyrhynchus; assembly: GCF_964034855.1. NCBI lineage: Eukaryota > Metazoa > Chordata > Aves > Anseriformes > Anatidae > Anser > Anser brachyrhynchus. The sequence continues at coordinate 73,848,867 of NC_137695.1, read as the reverse complement.
TGTTAAATATAAAATCTGTCCAAGGTTCTGGATAAACCCTCAGGAAGCTATGCTGTACTCTAATACTTGCTTGACTGAATTATTAACAGGATCTAAGATAATTGTGTTAAATGTACCTGAAGTAAATCACTTTTTTTTTTCTCCCCTTTTCTTAATGCTGACATAGTCAAAAAAAAAAATCTGTTGTTTAATTGAATTTGTTGTAATTTGCAGTCTCTAAATTATCTTTCTTTCTTTTCTTCCTTCCTTCCTTCCTTCCTTCCTTCCTTCCTTCCTTCCTTCCTTCCTTCCTTCCTTCCTTATTTTTTTCCCTAATATTTCTTAGCTTATTAGGTATTAGTTTATAATAGGAGAAAAATATACCTCCTATTTCTTTTAAAATGTCAATCTTCACACCACATTTTCTTCAGTTTGGTCAAAGACTAATAGTAATGTACAATGTCATCACCTTGCCTACAGTGAAATATGCAATTATTCAGGTCCTAGACATAGAATACATGAAAAATGAAAAAAGCAGGGAGCAGAATAATATAGATGATATGACATTACTTAAATGTCATTTTGAGTCAAAAGTCATGCTCAGAACAGAATTAGTTTTCATTGTGATATTCAAGATGAATATTTTCTTTTTGTCATGGAGTTACTGCTTTTAAATATATAGTGCTAATCAAATTAAATGTCATGCAATGTCCGCGTAGGCGGAGCCAGCAGCATCAGCGGCGGGCCATTTAAATCGGACGACACCGCCATTTCGCAACCACTTGCCGAGGCGATCAGCTCCGGGGCAGACGCGTTCTGCAGCGGAGCGGGGGATCGGGACAGGCAGGGCTTTTTTTCCGACATCGGCCGCTCTAGGGAGCCACCAGGACCCGGCAGCCCCCGCGAGGGAGGCTGACGAGGCGTAGGCGGAGCCAGCAGCGCCCCCTCCCCGGCCGTTCAAAAGCAGCCCCTGGGAGCGCGAGAGACCAGGAGCGTGGCAAACAGGGCGGGGAAACAGGGTGTGGCGCGTCAGAAGGGTGGGCGCGACAGTTTGCACAGCAGTTCGCGCAGGCAGGGCGGAGAGGGCAGAGTTTCCTCCCGCCCATAAGAACAACACCTTTAATGGCTGTCGACCGCTAGCTAGGCTGCGATGGTCTTCACAAGGCAGAGTGCTCTCCCTAGAAAGTCTGTGGCCACCCAGACTGACAGCCTGCTCAACAATGCGGCAGTTCAGGTCTCTGGGTGCAGGGACTGTCTGAGCCTGTTGCTGCCATCTGAGGGAGGCAGAAGCACCGTGTGTGTGAGGTGCGAGCAGGTGGATGACCTGGTTCGCCTGGTGGCAGAACTCAAAGAGGAGATGGAGAGGTTGAGGGCTATTAGGGAGTGTGAGCAGGAGATAGACTGGTGGAGTGACTCCCTGCAGGGCCTGAAGGAGAGGTACCAGGGTGAGACACCCCTAATGGGGATGGACCCCCTGCCCTGTTGCTGTCGGGCAGAGGGAGGCAACCTAGAAGTTGAGGAGGGATGGAGACAGGTCCCTGCTCGACCTCACAGGCAATGCCCACCCCTACCGGCCCCACCTTCCCAGGTGCCCTTACGTAACAGATTTGAGGCCCTGGAGCTTGAGAGACTGGTGGGTGAGGACGAGGTAGAAAGTCTACCCAGGAGGACGCCTAGGGCGAGGAAGCCAACTCCACACCTCAAGACTGTCTCCACCAAGAAAGACAGAAGGGTGATCGTAGTAGGCGACTCCCTTCTCAGGGGAACAGAGGGCCCTATTTGTCGACCTGACCCTACCCGTAGGGAAGTCTGCTGCCTCCCTGGGGCCAGGGTCAGGGATGTTGCCAGGAAGCTTCCCAACCTGGTTCACCCCTCTGACTACTACCCTCTTTTGATAGTCCAGGCTGGCAGTGATGATATTGATGAGAGAAGCCTGAAGGCTATCAAACGGGACTTTAGGGGACTGGGACAGTTAGTGGATGGAGTGGGAGTACAGGTGGTGTTTTCATCTATCCCTGCAGTAGCAGGGAGGGGTACCGAGAGGACATGGAAAGCCCACCTGAGTAACACGTGGCTCAGAGGCTGGTGCCAACACAGAAATTTTGGGTTTTTTGACCATGGGGCGCTTTACTCGGCACCCGGCCTGGTGACCGCAGACGGGTCCCTATCTCTAAGGGGAAAACGGATCCTAGCCCAGGAGCTGGCAGGGCTCGTTGAGAGGGCTTTAAACTAGGAAAGAAGGGGGATGGGGCTGAAAGAAGGCTTGTTGGAGCTGTGCCGGGGGGAACAATGGCAAAGCCGGGGAAGAAGGCCATGGCCCAACTGAAGTGCATCTACACTAACGCACGCAGCATGGGTAACAAACAGGAGGAGCTGGAAGCCATCGTGCAGCGGGAAGGCTATGACTTGGTTGCCATCACGGAAACGTGGTGGGACCACTCTCGTGACTGGAGTGCTGCAATGTCTGGCTATAGGCTCTTCAGAAGGGACAGGCAGCACAGAAGGGGTGGTGGTGTGGCTCTCTGTATTAGAGAGTGTTTAGATGTTGAGGAACTTGAGGCTGGGAATGATAAGGTTGAGTCCCTATGGGTTAGGATCAGAGGGAAGGCCAACAAGGCAAGCATCCTGGTCGGGGTCTGTTATAGACCGCCGAACCAGGATGAGGAGACTGATGAGGAGTTCTACAGGCAGCTGGCAGAAGCCGCGAAATCGTCAGCGCTTGTTCTCGTGGGGGACTTCAACTTCCCAGACATATCCTGGAAACACAACACAGCCCAGAGAAAGCAGTCTAGGAGGTTTCTGGAGAGCGTGGAAGATAGCTTCCTGACACAGCTGGATAGTGAGCCTACCAGGGGAGGTGCCCCGCTAGACCTTCTGTTCACAAACAGTGATGGACTGGTGGGAGATGTGGTGGTCGAGAGCTGTCTTGGGCAGAGTGACCACGAAATGGTTCAGTTCTCTATTCTTGGTGAAGTCAGGAAGGGGACCAGTAAAACTGCTGTCTTGGACTTCCGGAGGGCTGACTTTGAGCTGTTCAGGACGCTGGTTGGCAGAGTCCCTTGGGAGGAGGTTCTGAAGGGCAAAGGAGTCCAGGAAGGCTGGGCACTCCTCAAGAAGGCAATCTTAATGGCTCAGGAGCGGTCTGTCCGCTCGTGCCCAAAGACGAGCCGGTGCGGAACTAGACCGGCCTGGCTGAGCAGAGAGTTGTGGCTCAAGCTTAGGAGAAAAAGGAGGGTTTATAATCTTTGGAAAAGAGGCCGGGCTACTCAAGAGGACTATAAGGATGTTGCGAGGCTGTGCAGGGAGAAAATTAGAAAGGCCAAAGCTCATCTGGAGCTCAATCTGGCTACTGCCGTTAAAGATAACAAAAAACGTTTTTACAAATACATCAACACAAAACGGAGGACTAAGGAGAATCTCTATCCTTTACTGGATGCGGGGGGAAACTTAGTTACAAAAGATGAGGAAAAGGCTGAGGTGCTTAATGCCTTCTTTGCCTCAGTCTTTAGCAGCAAGACCGGTTGTTCTCTGGATACCCAGTACCCTGAGCTGGTGGAAGGGGATGGGGAGCAGGATGTGGCTCTCGCTATCCATGAGGAAATGGCTGGCGACCTGCTACAACACTTGGATGTATGCAAGTCAATGGGGCCGGATGGGATCCACACGAGGGTACTGAGCGAACTGGCGGAAGAGCTGGCCAAGCCGCTTTCCATTATTTATCGGCAGTCCTGGCTATCAGGAGAGGTCCCATCCGACTGGCGGCAAGCAAGCATGACGCCCATCTACAAGAAGGGCTGGAGGGTAGACCCGGGGAACTATAGGCCTGTTAGTTTGACCTCAGTGCCAGGGAAGCTCATGGAGCAGATTATCTTGAGTGTCATCACGCGGCACTTGCAGGGCAACCAGGCGATCAGGCCCAGTCAGCATGGGTTTATGAAAGGCAGGTCCTGCTTGACGAGCCTGATCTCCTTCTATGACCAAGTGACGCGCTTGATGGATGAGGGGAAGGCTGTGGATGTGGTCTACCTTGACTTCAGTAAGGCTTTTGACACCGTTCCCCACAACATTCTCCTCGAGAAACTGGCTGCTCGTGGCTTGGACTGGCGTACATTTTGTTGGGTTAAAAACTGGCTGGATGGCCGAGCAAAGAGTTGTGGTTAATGGAGCCAAATCCAGTTGGAGGCTGGTTACTAGTGGAGTCCCCTAGGGCTCGGTGCTGGGGCCGGTCCTCTTTAATATCTTTATCGATGACCTGGATGAGGGGATCGAGTGCACCCTCAGTAAGTTTGCAGACGACACCAAGTTAGGTGCGTGTGTCGATCTGCTCGAGGGAAGGAGGGCTCTGCAGGAGGATCTGGATAGGCTGGAGAGATGGGCTGAGGTCAACTGCATGAAGTTCAACAAGGCCAAGTGCCGGGTCCTGCACCTGGGGCATAACAACCCCAAGCAGCGCTACAGGCTGGGAGATGAGTGGCTGGAAAGCTGCCTGGCAGAGAAGGACCTGGGAGTATTGGTTGATAGGCAGCTGAATATGAGCCAGCAGTGTGCTCAGGTGGCCAAGAAGGCCAACAGCATCCTGGCTTGTGTAAGAAGCAGTGTGGCCAGCAGGTCTGAGGAGGTGATTGTCCCCCTGTACTCGGCTCTGGTGAGGCCGCACCTCGAGTACTGTGTTCAGTTTTGGGCCCCTCACTACAAGAAGGACATGGAGGTGCTTGAGAGAGTCCAGAGAAGGGCGACCAAGCTGGTGAGGGGTCTGGAGAACAAGTCTTACGAGGAGCGGCTGAGGGAGCTGGGGTTGTTCAGCCTGGAGAAGAGGAGGCTCAGGGGAGACCTCATCGCTCTCTATAGGTACCTTAAAGGAGGCTGTAGAGAGGTGGGGTTGGTCTATTCTCCCACGTGCCTGGTGACAGGACGAGGGGGAATGGGCTAAAGTTGTGCCAGGGGAGGTTTTGGTTGGATGTTAGGAAGAACTTCTTTACTGAAAGGGTTGTTAGGCATTGGAATGGGCTGCCCAGGGAGGTGGTTGAGTCGCCATCCCTGGAGGTCTTTAAAAGACGTTTAGATGTAGCCCTTAGTCATATGGTTTACTGTAGGACTTGTTAGTGTTAGGTCAGAGGTTGGACTAGGTGATCTTGGAGGTCTCTTCCAACCTAGACGATTCTGTGTTTCTGTGATTCTGTGATTCTGTCAGGAATTATTTTATCTGTGTAAATTATAAAGTGAATAATTATTTTAGTCTATATTTCTATGCCGGTTTATTTGCAGGGTAAAGACGTTTGCCTTATTTTTTAGCATGTAAAAGAGAGCATTTTAAAATCAGGATTATAGAAGTGATGCAGTAGCACTTTTGCTCACCTAGGCTATCTAAGTACTACTATGGCCATTTGGATGTTTTGGTGACCAAATGCACTAATTCCTGGAAATAACATTGCTTTCAGTCTGGATTAATGACCTCTGTTTCCCTGTTTTCCTCTTGTCCTCACTTTCTTTGAAAGCACATAAGTAGATACGCAAGGAAAGTAAAACCATGACTTGAGTTTATGTTCCCTTACCTTTTCCTCTCTGTATTCTTCTTTTTGCAGTGAAGCAAACAAACAAACAACAAAAAAGTGGACCTATAAGTAAAGAAGGTAATGATCTCTGATTTGACATTTAGTTTTTAAGCCATAAGTTATTTCTTCAGTATATCACAGCTGATTGAGCTTCTTGGATGATTGTAATTAATATAGTTTTTAATGTTTTTCCAAAGTAGTGGAAATCTGGCTTCCTGATTTTATTGGCATGGTGTGTGCGGTATAGGAGCTGAATGATTCTCTCTCATTTAGAGGCAAGCAGGCAAGATTACTTCCACAAGGATACCTGGGAATGTCTTCATCCCAAACTTGAAATAACTCAGATATGATAATTGTCTAGACATGGTGCTAAGGACAGCTGTTGGACTACTGAGGACATTCTAAAGGTTTGGTTGAAACTGGAAGACTTTGAGAGCCAATGGACATCTAGTTTCATTTCTCTTGTAATAGATGGCAATTGTCTTTTTAAAATTTGTGTATAAAAAGCCATATAAATGTATTGCTGAAACACAACAATTCTGCCTTTGGTTAAAAGTTTTTCAAATAACTCTCTACATTAACAAAATTTTATGAAATGCCATCGTGGCGTTCAAGATTAGTGTTAACCTCACTGCTTACAGCTTTTATATTTACAAATGTGTTGAAAACAGAAACATTTCTACCAATTAGCTTTGGTGTTCTGTAGACATAAACGATATAGCACTGGATTTGTGCCATCTGATGTGTTGAGTTGGTTTTACTGCTGGTTCAGTCTAGCAAGTTTGCTCTTTTATTGAAACTATATATTTATTTATTTTTGTACACTTTGCTACCATTTAATTATTAGAAGCAATTTATATGTTAATCTTAGTAATTCAGCAGAAAGGTTACATTATTTATTCATTTCCTTTAATTTACGTTGTCTTAGCAGATCAACAACTGTGCTACTTCTTAACAAGGGTTACTCTGTGACCTCAAGAAGACAGGTCCAGATAAAGACAGATGCATCAGTTGCCATCATTTCCTCTCATCCACTTTCTAGTTCCTGAAAACTCTCTACGCCTAACCCCTAAAAGACCAGGTTATTTTACAAATTTAAGATTTTAAAAAAAATACTTTTGTATGTTTAAAACTGTCATCAAAATATCCACAACAGTCCTGCATTGGGGTGTTTGTGTTATATGTTTCTGTTCCTTGTGATGTTCTCTGCATAGTATTCTTTGATGCACAATCAATTTTAATAAGACATTAGGCTTACAGAGGTACATTTACAGCTTGTGCCAGATAATATAAAAAATCATTACTGAGTTTCTTTTACTTCTCACAATCTTTCCTCTCTCAGCAGAAAGTCCTCTCAAAGAAAAATGAATTTCAAAAAACTGTAGTTTTGAGCTGCCAGCCTCTCACCTTCACAGATATGTAATACTAGACAGAGAGAAAATATGTTGAAGCATTTGTTATTCCACAGTAAAGAATTTGGTAAAATTCAAACCTTTTTGAAGACAAGGGTATTTTGTTAATAAATTTCTACATTTTTTATGCTGTGCGTAGCATTATAGCCTGGCCAGAATAAGGCTAGCAGCCCTCAGGACCAACATTAATAAAAGATCACAGATGAAGTTTTGTGTTTTTATATTGCTGTTTTTTGTTGTTCTTGTCGTTGTTGTTTGGTTTGGTTTTTGTTTGTTTTGTTTTGTTGTTGTTTATTTATTTATTTGTTTGTTTATTTATTTTTACCAATCTAAAAATAATTGAAAAGTGTGAAATACATGTATGTTTATATAAGAGGTCTTTTAGTCTTCAAAATTCTAAAATGATCAGTTCTCAACAGAGGAGTCATAAGTTTTATTTATTTATTTATTTATTTTTCTGAGGTAAAAAAGAAAGTTCCTGATTGGTATGTGACATTTCTGTTGTAAAAATACCCACATTTTTACTGCAGAAATACACTAACATATCTATATATATTTTGACTCAAAGTAAAATAATAAAAGTGGACAAATTAGTACTGACAAATTCAAAGGAAAAGTGTGTCTTTGAATCAACATCGAATCTACCTTCAGTAAACCTCTATCATGTTTCCAATATTAGTTATGAACTTCTGAAATGCAACACCGTCATATCAAAGACAGCCTCCAGAATTATTTGTTTTGTGAACATTTTTAATTACTGTGGTTAGAAATAATGATAATAAAAAGCTCTTCCCAGGTCATTAGTAATTGTACTTTTCTATAACACTGCATAAAACAATAAAATCTTAAGAGATGAAAGAAATTGTGAGATAGGTGACAGTTCTTTTCCTGTTGAACTCTGACTTCAACACATGCAGGACTTGGTCTGAGCTGTTGACATCATACTAAAAATGCCATCATGATTGACGCTTCTTGGCTTCTCTGCAGAAAATAAACGTTTGAGTCTTCATGAAAGATAAACCCTTATCAGTACCTTGTTCCCAGGGTACTGATGCCTCCATTATAAAGGAACAGTAGTCTGGCAGAGAACCAACCAGCTACAGATCAGCACAGCACATTGAAACAAACAAACATAAATAAGTTAAAATTAATGCATATGTAAAGCCTTGGCTTATCTTAGGTCAGTTGCATCACTAAACTAGTGGAAATTCTGCTTAGTGTATCAGAACTGACCTGTGTTCAGTTGTCTCTACTGAAGATTATGAAAATATATCCAAGTGTTATTGTTTGTCTGCCGGAGTGCTAAAAATGAGAATCAGATTCAGAGACTGGAGCAAATCTTCTAAGAAGTGATAGATTACTTTTTTTTTTTTTTTTTTTCCCATGTTCATTTTGTCTCTGGAAGCAAAATCAATGTTATTTTAAACAGAAACAGAATATGAGCTATTGCAATTTGACTTGATGTTTTGGGGTTTGAAAGGAGTAAACCATTTTTGATTTCTGAGGCCCAGGTATTTTCTGATGTACTAATACTATGCAAGAGTGGCTGGGACAGTTATTACCTGAGTGTACTGTTAGGGCAATATAGCATATATGTTGGTCTAAGAGTAATTAAGACAGTGAAACCCTTAGGTGTCACTAGGTTATCAGAATCCTAGCCTAAAATTTCTCCACAGCTCAACAGATTATTTTAAATCTTTTTAGTACAAATCTTATTTGAATTATCAGAAATAACTGCAGAGCCAGATGCTGTTAAAACTAACAAAGGAGCACTACTTGATTGCCACTGTCTAGCAAAGCATTTTAACACTGAATGACAGTACGCAGCCTTTAAAGTCATGTTTTCCAGCTGTCCAGGAGGTATTCCAGGACACCTTTTTATGGACATATTGAATTATATATTTGAATTATACAACGTTAAGCAAGGATGACTGAAATTCTCTCATCACAGATTGTTTTAGCTTTTCAGTAATTTTCTCCTTGGAAACTTGATGAGGTTGAAGGATGAGGGGAGAAGGGATGAAGTTCTAAGGTGGGTGCTCTGAATCTTCCCCAGAAACATCTATCTCCACTGATAACTTTTAAAAGGCAGGTCATAAACTTCATATTTGAGTCATATTCTAAAGGTGACAGCATAGTCAATACCTCTTCTCCACCCAAATTATATATGCCACCTTAGCCTTTGCCTTCTCTCTCAGACAAGTGTTCACCGTTTTCTTCCTCTCTGTGACTAGTATAGGAGAAAGGGGTGCTATCTGTTCAGAATGAGAACCCTATCCATGGTAGAGTGTTTAGTTCATGACACTGATTTTGCATAGTGAAAATTAAGTGAAATTGATTGGATTTTTATAGCACAGAGTCACTAGTGTTGTATTTCAAAGTAGACAGATTTTTAATTAATTGACTGGTATATATTTGACTTACTATAGCTCAGCAGTGGGCAATTTGTTTCTCTTTTTCAAGGTTCAAAAACAGATGGATTTTCAGAGGTGTTGCATGCTTTCTGCTCCTACAGAAACTTTAAGTCATTTTCATAATATCATGCTGGCATAGAATCATATGTTATTAAGATCACAGAGTGGATTTTGTTGTTCAGAAATAACTTCCTTTGCCAAAGAGAGAATAATTCGGAAGACGGAAATGAAACTGTTATTGCTTTGTGGCTTATTGCATGGTATCTCTTCCTAGCACAATAGCAGTTCATAAAGAAAAGAGTGAAGAATTTTAGAGAGATCATTTGTTTTTTCTGGCTTTTCCAAGCTTTATAATTTAAATATATATATATTTTTTTCCCTAGGCTAGATCATAAAAATGGAGTGAAATATACCTCACAGGAGTATTATTTACTTAGTCTGCCCCCAACAGGAGTGACTTTCCCTCACTCCCAAAATTGCCACTCCAACTTGTTCTCAGAAACTGTCATTGATGGAAATTCAGGGACCTTCCAGAATACTGCTGCAAGAGAGCTATGCACTTCACAATTGTTTCCCTCTGAATGGAAAAGAAAGGTATGCCTTTGATCAGTTTAAATAATAATGCCAAAGTCCAGGCTGCAACTTGGCACAAGAGACCCATGTCATCCCATGTGGGCCTTAGGTGTATAGCTAACAGAAAGAGCTGAGTTGCTGCCAACACCTTCTTTCTCCAAGGTCAGGTGTCTGCTGTCTCTCCCACCACACTCTCTCAACTCTGGTACTTGGGCATGTGTCTGGGAGTTCGTCTGACTCTAAGTGATGGGGGCAGCCACTCAAGAATACAATTCCTCTAATATTTAGATGCTATAATCAGCACCTCTGTTGCACTTTGTTTCCCACCTGCAAGATGTTGCGATAGCCATGTCAAAATGGATACATATAAGACTGCAAAGCACCCAGATGCTATGGGGGGAGGTAACTTGTCCACATGGTGTTGGAAAAAGCACCAACTAGGGGAAGCCTTAGAGCAATATTTACAAAGAGCAGAAGATACAATAGAGGACACTGCTTCTTTGCCTCCACAGCAGCTCTCCAGCCTCCACTCTTCTTAGAACCAATTCTGAGATGCAAACAGATTTGTCTCATTTGTTGCCATTAGGGAGAGCATCATAACTATTCTTTACATATCGATTATTTCATTCTTTTCCACTTTCCTTTTTCTCTACCAACCTAGCTACTGGGCTTTCCAAATATATTCTGCTTGATATTCTTGTTTCCCTTCCTTCCTTCCTTCTATTATCCTAGCTTTTATTTTGGTATCAATTTTATTTTAGCTTCACTGGAAATAAACAGTGGGAAGTAAATTCACTGAGACAATCACTGTCCTTTCTGCTTGTGTAAAAAAGCCTAGCACTTATTATGTTTTATGTAACTTAGTAAGCTCAATATACTGGAAGTGAAAGTGAAGGGTTGTGTGAACATTATTAAGGAAGCAATGGCAATCTTTCTTTTCCCACTATTACTGCATGCAATGATGAAAGTAAAATGATGCAGTCACACAGCTCCTCTTTCTCCCTTTCCCTCCCCTTCCTGCTCCCACCAACAATGGAGCTGGTATTGCAGATAAAATTATGAATTTTTATTATCCCTATTTTTGTCAATAGGACTACCCTGATACATGAAACAACATATAATATACTTTACAAAAATTCAAAGGACTAATATTGAAGGAGTCCTCAATGTTTTTTTTGTAGATAAGACAGAATTTACAGACAAATAAGACAAACCTTAGTAAGACAGAACTTCTCTCCTCCAGATACTTTCACAGAAGAATAAAAATACGTCACATTTGGGTAATGATATTTAACTAAGGAAAAGCGGGTGACCAACACAAAAAACCTCCTTAAGCTACCCTCTATAAATCATCAAGCCTACATCAAAAGAGCAAAACAAAATCTGAATATTGTATATACTAATTTGGAGTGTAATTAACAACACTAATCTATGCTTAGATGTAAGAGATCATGAAAATTATTGTTATTTAAAGCTCATCCAATATTCTCTTCCTCTGAAATAAAATTTCTTAACACTAATGTTGGTGTCATAGAAAATAGTTGAACTTCTGGAACTTGAAACCAGTATTTTGAAACCTTCATGAAAATCCTTTCCAAGTCTTCAGGTGCTAGAGAAAGCCTGAGAATTTCATGGGCTTATAAGTGCCTTAATGAGACTAATATAATACACTAACCAGTTGCTTTAACATACTAGATTCTGCATGATCTTAATCTGTATTGCTTTCTTAATGTTGAATATAATGTACACCTATATTTAAATGCATTAAATACCATCATACAGTGTTAAAAATAAATTGAAAGCGTGTATTATTGCTCGAATTAAACCACTTCAGTAATAACCTCCTGTTGCTTTAACACGCCACATGATCACACTTTATTTCTATTTCTGACTTGTTTTTCATAGTTTCTCCTTGAATGTACTTAAAAAAGAGACATGTATGATATCTTTTTGGAGATAGGTGTCACAATATAAGTTAGTTACAACGAAAGCTCATGAGTAAGAGTTCAAGTATAAGAAGCACACTGCATTATATGGCCACTCATTGTACAAGACAGAAAACTGTAGCTCCTTTAACACCTGCTGTCATCTTCCAGCCCATATAATTTCAGAAGTAAGCAGTAAGCCTTAGGGACAAGAACTGATGCATATTTTGTTGCCTTAATTTTGAAATAGTAAATAGAAGGGGAAAAAAAAGTCTTGTGGAACCTTCAGAGTCCTCCACAACTTAACTAAACTTAGTAGAGCTATGTAAAGTGATTAAATATATTTATTCACCTTGGTCTCCAAGAAGACTGGAATGAATATCCACCAGGCTGTATTAATACTTCTTTTGGTTGCTGTTCTTTGGTGTCTTCTCAGCCTTTTAGGGACTCGGCAGATGCAATGCAACAAATGTCTCTCCTCCTACTCTATGTATGTTGCTCATGAGAAAAGGAGGTTATGTTTCTATTTCTAGAAAGATATCTGCAAAATGTTCCTTTTCTTTTGACAGGACACTGCTAAACTGCTGGTTAGTGAGCCTGCCAGGGGAGATGCCCCGCTAGACCTTCGGTTCACAAACAGAGAAGGACTGGTGGGAGATGTGGTGGTCGAGAGCTGTCTTGGACAGAGTGACCACGAAATGGTTCAGTACTCTATTCTTGGTGAAGTCAGGAGGGGGACCAGTAAAACTGCTGTCTTGGACTTCCGGAAGGCAGACTTTGAGCTGTTCAGGACACTGGTTGACAGAGTCCCCTGGGAGGCACTTCTGAAAGGCAGAGGAATCCAGGAAGACTGGGCACTCCTCAAGAAGGAAATATTAAAGGCTCAGGAGTGGTCTGTCCCCACATGCCCAAAGACGAGCCGGCGTGGAAGAAGGCCGGCTTGGCTAAACAGAGAGTTGTGGCTAGAGCTTAGGAAAAATAAAAAAAGAGGGTTTATGATCTTTGGAAAAGAGGGCAGGCCACTCAGAAGGATTATAAGGATGTTGTGAGGCTGTGCAAGGACAAAATTGGAAAGGCCAAAGGTCATCTGGAGCTCAATCTGGCTACTGCTGTTAAAGATAAGAGAAAATGTTTTTATAAATACATAAACACAAAAAGGAGGACAAAGGAGAATCTCCATCCTTTACTGGATGCGGGGGGAAACTTAGTGACGAGAGAAGAGGAAAAGGCTGAGGTGCTTAATGCCTTCCTTGCCTCAGTCTTTAGCGGCAAGACCAGTTGTTCTCTAGATACCCAGTACCCTGAGCTCGTGGAACGGGATGGGGAGCAGGATGTGGCCCTCGTAATCCACGAGGAAATGGTTGGCGACCTGCTACAGCACTTAGATGTATGCAAGTCGATGGGACCAGATGGGATCCACCCGAGGGTGCTGAGCGAACTGGCAGAAGAGCTGGCCAAGCCGCTTTCCATCATTTATCGGCAGTCCTGGCTATCAGGAGAGGTCCCATCCGACTGGCGGCTAGCAAGCATGACACCCATCTACAAGAAGGGTTGGAGGGTAGACCTGGGAACTATAGGCCTGTTAGTTTGACCTCAGTGCCAGGGAAGCTCATGGGGCAGATTATCTTGAGGGTCATCATGCGGCACTTGCAGGGCAAGCAGGCGATCAGGCCCAGTCAGCATGGGTTTATGAAAGGCAGGTCCTGCTTGACGAATTTGATCTCCTTCTATGACCAAGTGACGCACTTAGTGGATGAGGGGAAGGCTGTGGATGTGGTCTACCTTGACTTCAGTAAGGCTTTTGACACCGTTTCCCACAAAATTCTCCTCAAGAAACTGGCTGCTTGTGGCTTGGACTGGCATACGCTTCGCTGGGTTAGAAACTGGCTGAATGGCCGGGCCCAAAGAGTCATGGTTAATGGAGCTAAATCCAGTTGGAGGCCGGTCACTAGTGGAGTCCCCTAGGGCTCAGTACTGGGGCCAGTCCTCTTTAATATCTTTATCGATGATCTGGATGAGGGGATCAAGTGCACCCTCAGCAAGTTTGCAGACAACACCAAGTTAGGTGCGTGTGTCGATCTGCTCGAGGGAAGGAAGGCTCTGCAGGGGGACCTGGATAGGCTGGAGCGATGGGCTGAGGCCAACTGTATGAAGTTCAACAAGGCCAAGTGCCGGGTCCTGCACCTGGGGCATAACAACCCCAAGCAGCGCTACAGGCTGGGAGATGAGTGGTTGGAAAGCTGCCTGGCAGAGAAGGACCTGGGAGTATTGGTTCATAGGCAGCTGAATATGAGCCAGCAGTGTGCTCAGGTGGCCAAGAAGGCCAACAGCATCCTGGCTTGTGTAAGAAGCAGTGTGGCCAGCAGGTCTGAGGAGGTGATTTTCCCCCTGTACTCGGCTCTGGTGAGGCCGCACCTCGAGTACTGTGTTCAGTTTTGGGCCCCTCGCTACAAGAAGGACATGGAGGTGCTTGAGAGAGTCCAGAGAAGGGCAACGAAGCTGGTGAGGGGTCTGGAGAACAAGTCTTACGAGAAGTGGCTGAGGGAGCTGGGGTTGTTTAGCCTGGAGAAGAGGAGGCTCCGGGGCGACCTCATCGCTCTCTATAGGTACCTTAAAGGAGGCTGTAGAGAGGTGGGGGTTGGTCTATTCTCCCACGTGCCTGGTGACAGGATGAGGGGGAATGGGCTAAAGTTGTGCCAGGGGAGGTTTTGGTTGGATGTTAGGAAGAACGTCTTTACTGAAAGGGTTGTTAGGCATTGGAATGGACTGCCCAGGGAGGTGGTTGAGTCGCCATCCCTGGAGGTCTTTAAAAGACGTTTAGATGTAGCCCTTAGTCATATGGTTTACTGTAGGACTTGTTAGTGTTAGGTCAGAGGTTGGACTAGGTGATCTTGGAGGTCTCTTCCAACCTAGACGATTCTGTGATTCTGTGTGGTTCTGTAAGAATCTGAGCAGACAAGAAAATATCACCCTTTTGCTACCTATCTGTCTGTAACATTATTGAGGGTGATGGATGATACGTGGTCTTCATGAAATGTTCTTAGAAAACCTGAATGAAGTATATCCTATAATCTTTCCAGGCAACGCAGTTTAAGATGATTGAGTCTGCCTGTGTCATTTTAACTAATGCTCCATGCATGGGTATGATTATGCCTCTTTGCCTTATTGCATTAATGAATTCAATATTTCTTTCATCTTTCTTATTCATTGTGCTGTCCCAAGTGTTTGCTTATCATCAATAAAATACAACATAATTAACCTCTTCTTTAGGAATTTTAATATACTCTATCTCAAGTAGTAAAGTACATCACAAACATCATTGGTGATGAACTTAACAGAATGTCTGGTGGAATTAGCCCCATTCTGCAGAGAAGGAAGTGAGGCATAAGGTGAGGCACACTTCTGCAAGTGTTACTTAATTTAGGTGCTTTACCTCAGCTTCAAAACCTTGGCTTCATTTTTCAGAAATCTCTTTTTTTCCTGTGTTGTTCCAATTTCAAGTACATTTGTTTGCACTTCAGTATTGAGTGCCCCTGTGAAACTCCCCTTGCATATTACATCTTGGGCATATTCTTCTTATTTTAAAATAGTTAGTCACAGTGATACAATCTGATTGGTTAATCTGTCTAATATTTTATTTTGACATGAATAGTACTGAATTATTTTAGAGACTATGATATCATTTTGATATTCTGACAGTTACAGAATAACCTAATATGAGGACATTTCTATTAAATCCCAGTTTTCTGGGATTCACACTGTAGGTTTTTTTTTTTTTTTTTTAACAAATACTTCTTAATTTTCATTATTTCTAGTAGCTCTATGAGTATTTTCCATAGGTTTCTGATTCTTATTGATGATCTCTGATAAGAGTATGGCTTTTAAAATTTTTTCTGATAGTGACTTCTGTGGAATTACTATAAATTAAATTGAAAAGTACTTCCTCTTTCAAAATTTGTGCTGTAATTGAAGTAAAAATCATATGATATTTTGATGTAGATTTTTTCAGTAACACAACAACATCAACGTTACAGATACATGTGCTTGTTTAATTCATAAGTAAATTTCAAAAAAAAGTTATTTTTTTTTTCTTTTCTTTTTGAGATGTGTCACTTCTGAAGAAAATCAGAACTGGAATGCAGTAAGTAACTGGAATAAACCTGCACGCAGGATCCATTAATGTTTCTATTATCACCTGTGTATTTGTCTATATGATTAGTAGAAATGTGTGTCTAACTTAAACATCTCCACAATTGCTTTGGAGAAAGCTAACATATTTGCTTTAATTAAGCCGGTATTATTTATGTTGGAACATAGTGTCAAAATTGTTTTTCAAATTATTCAGATTATAAGTCATCTCAGAAACATACAATCTTTTTGGTGTTCATTTTGGGCAATTCCTACAGCATTTAGCTAATTTTATATTTCATGACTGAGTCCATGCCAAATTGCTTATTAGACTACAACCATTAAGATTTATTGTGCAAATTTATCAGTTTTGATGCTGTTAGATCCCATCATTCACTTTTGTTTGAGGATGTGTGCAAATCCCTGTCTTTTGTTTATCTAAGACAATATGTTTTTGTTGTTGAGATTTATTTATTTTTTATTCTTTTTGTTAAATGCTTTAGCATTTTATAAATCAAATTTCACTGACAGTAATTGTTGTATCTTTTGGTACCCATGTAGCTATTTCCAAAAGCTTTCAATTTATATTATCGATTCTCCTGTGTATACCTTGAATTTCACTTATGTGACTCATATAACAGCAAGAAAAAATAATTTGGGATACAGACTAAGGTTTTTATTTAATCTTTATGGAGCTCTACTAGATTAATTTTATTGATGTATAGGCTGATGTATAGGATGATGTTCAGAAAGTGCTGAGATTTCAAGTGTGAATTCTAGTTATCACAAGCCTCTCTGTCAATATGCAAAAGAACTGTGCACAGTCCAGAGTTACCCGAACAGTGCAAACCAGTCTGGTGTGAGTATAATTTAATATTTTTTGGGTAATTTGGGATGCTTCTACCTGAAAGTTTGCTAGTGCTAGTTGGGATAGTCTTGGGACTATATTTAGGTGAGATTTTCACGAGGACTCCATATTGTCATAATTTTCCTTGTACTCCACCAGTTTCATCGACTTCATTGGGAGCAGACTAGGACTACAAAGAAGCTGGGGAAAATCTTTGCCTTTCCTTCTCTCTTTCTTTCCTCATTTTCTCCTTTCCTTCTTTTCTTAATCCTTTGTTTCCTTCTTTTCTTTCTATTTTTTTATTATATAAATGTATTTTTGCACCTTCATAATAAAATGGTGTTCCTCAGCATCTACCATTTAGCAACAACAGTGTTTCAAAAAAATAAATAATAAAATAAAATAAAATCCTGCTATATTTACAAAATAGCTAACATCATAACATCAAAATGTAAAATAATTTTAGTTTTATGATGTGTTTGAGTGACCATTTCAGACTAAAGCCAGAAATCACTGCTTTTGTCAGTACACATGGCAAAGATAAGTGTGTGCTCGTTTAATTTAGAACAGCCAAGTATTTTCAAATAGCAATGCAGTATTTGAGTGCAGAGATACAACCCAAGACAAATATAAGCAGAGGATCCCAAATTGAGCAATGCTTTCATAAGTCATAAAAGCAATTTTAAAATCAATTTGGCATTTGATCAAATTGCGCTTTAGGTTTTGTAAGATGGAATTGAAATGCTGAGTCCACTTGGTGAGTTAAAATCCTGCTAACAACAGCTCTGCAGTTTGAATACTATACTTTTTTTTTTTTTTTTTTTCCGAAAAAGACAAAAATAAGTCATTATGGCTCTGACTTACAGGCTGTACACCACCGTGCTTTTTCAAGTCTTTGGTGATGATTACCTTTCTGAACTTCTCTGGTAGGATTTTTTTCGGTATTTTTATATGAAGTGACTGGTTATGGCTTCAATCATTTAGATGTGGTTGTACAGCCTGCCATGAAAATGAACAAATACCTATATTGCCTTAGTAGCTTTCCTGGAAAGGGAAGTGAGACCTTGAATCTGATCTGTAGGTGCTGTTCTACTTTTTGGCAGTTTAGATTTCCCACACCCTGTCCTTGTTTTAGCGGCACACATATACCAAGTTATATCAAAATATCATTCCTTGGATTCCCCATACGTTATAGAAGAGGACTTGTCAGCATTGTTTTCAAACTGTTACCCCATTAAGATCCACTGGAGTATAGCCCCGGGACATTAAAGTTTATCTATATGTTTCCTTGTACAGTTTCTATGTACACAGGGTAAAAGGCCACCTTGGTCCCAGCATAGCATTTAGCACTGTGCCATTCTGTCCGGCAGGAGAGGACCTGTTTAGAAGAAACAATGTAATGATGATGTCGAACAAAACAGAGTCAGAGTAGAAAAGAATAAGATCTTTCTGTCAGGAGTTAGTAATAAATGTATGGCTCTTTAGAGTCACTTCCCAGCAACTCGGAGTCTCTAGTTTGTGAAATTTAGAGGCTAGAGTCTTATTACACATTTCTGCAAACTTTTACTCTTTGAATCAAGAATACTAGTTCAGGTTCAGTCTCTTACTTACATACATTTATTCTGGACTCTTTGGGTTATAGAACCATACCTTAAAGCGGGACCATGGGAGAATTTCAGTGGATCATTGTATTATACCAAGAGGAAGATCCTCCTCCATGCCTCCATCCAGAATGGGGGCTTCTCAGTGAAATTTGAATAATTTTCCTTTGTAGTTGCAGAAGTTTGCTCAGCCTCGGAGACAATGCAGATTTATTTTCACTAAAAATGTTTTGAATTGCACCTCTGATGATTTGGTTCCTATTACATGTATATATAAACATTTCAAGACTATAAAGTAGGAATCTGGTGAGCAAAAATATTGCTGAAAGTTACTGCATAGCAATATTTTTCCTTCTACTCCATTAATAATGTATTACTCTAGCGTTGCTGAGAAAAAGAATATTTTTTTCATCCATATGTTCAGTACTAACAAAATTCCATTCTGGAACTGAACTTTATTTATTTTTTTTTATATTTGGCATAGAGGAAAAAGAAATTATACATATAAATATTAAATAAACATATTCTCAATGAATAAATTAAGATGTTTATACTAAATATTTGTCTCAATGACACTGTTAAAATGATTATAATAATACAATTCTGTTTCTAAATCAAGATATTCAAAAACTAAGATAATCCAAATACCCTTAGCTCTACCTTTATTATTATTATTATTATTATTATTTACTGCAATGTTATGTGAATGACTTCATATACCATGAAAATAGCAGCAACATTTTCAGTATACTTGTAAGATAATAATTCATTACATTATTGTTTTATGACTGCGTCATTACAATTGTATACCAATATTAAATCAATAGGCATGTTTCCAGGTGGCAAGTATGCAAAATGTCCCTACTCATCTGATTTGCTTGTTGTATTCAGAGACTTTTAAAACAGTGTCTGGATGTGTGTTTCATTATATATTGAATCCTATAGCAAATACCTTCCGGTTCCTAAGACTCTTTCTTAGCTTATAAAAACAATATGCCAAGGAGTGTTTTATGATCATGACACCAGGTGGCACATCCAATTTTGTGTTCAGATGCTAAAAATTATTCTCTTATTTATTTGTGTGTTTGTTTATTTATTTACTAAGGTAGTTGCACCTAAACCTGCTCTTTGAGAACACTCTGCTCTTGGCACGCATACTGTAACCTGAGCAGTGTCTGTTTCTACTAATGTTTTATTTGCTATGTATATGTGGTCTGAGATACAAATAAAGATGTAAAACAATAAATCTTCATTCCACAGATTTCATTAACATATGTCATATGAAAAACAAACAAACAAACAAACAAACAAAACACTTTTCTGAATTCTAGATGGCAAAAAAAGCTTTTGATTAACCCCATGACCTAGAACTGAACTTGGAATAAAAGAGAAAATGCTGCAGGAAAGATAGATTCAAATTAGTACATGTGGCTTTTGATCAAAAGCATATTGCTATTGACCTGATGAACACAATCTCTTTTCAACTGCTGGACCCATGGAAGATGAAGGTGGGGTATGCACATCCTTGTGGGGTGCATAAATTGCATTCATTGTTCTCTCTAGCAGAAGAGGAAAACAATGACTTCATCTCTCACTGCAGTAACTGCAGCTCTACTCCCTGACTAAGGTTTGCAATCTCAGGGTTCTATTTATATTTTGAATGATGTCTTTCCCTGCCAAATTTTGTTGAATCTGGCCAATAAATTAAACAAAGAGTAGGCAACAGAGATGGGTCTGACAGATAGATAGATGGATAAACCATGCAAATGCACAAGAAATTCATTTCTTCAGAAAAACAAAGTAAAAGAAAGTCTGCAGGTACTTGTTTAAGAGACATATTTACCAAAGGTTTTAGCAGGAGGACCAGCATTAGTTCATGTTAAGACAGCACCTGTGTCTGCAGAACAAACCCCATGACAAGGGACATTAAATTTATTTCTATGAGATGTTATTTTGAACTAGTGCCACCCAGGGAACACAGGAAAGAAACGGTTACAGAAAAATGAAAACACGCCCTGTCCTGGAACAAATGACAAGATGTGAGAAGAGCACAAAGGCTGCATAAGAGGGCTCCCACCTGAACTTATACTGAATTATTAATGCCTGTTTAGGAACAGTAGAAGAAGGTGAAAGTTCTCAAGCTTAAATTTTTGGAGGGAGAAATCACTAGCAGTTCATACTAACTTCACATGAAACTGTATTAGGGAAATCAGAAACTATGTAAACAATTCTGTTTGCTTGTTATTTTTTTAGAATGACAAGTTCTCATTGAAAAAACTCCAAATAGATCCTAAGTTTTTTTCCGAGCTTTGCCAACTATGTACGTATGCAACATATATAACAATTTTGACAGCCTGACACCTTCAAATGTGTGTACAGGTATTAAATCACAATATTCATCTGAGACTAGAAAATATTATTGTTTTGTCATCCTATCAATGAGATGAAGTACATTAAACAGGTAGACCAAATGACAGCATGGCCATGTATTTGTTGGTACTTAAATTTGCAACAAATGAGTTGCAAAAGGAGAGAGAACTACCTTTCTGCTCAAAGAGATTGGGTGATAAGGACAAAATTCTTTATTTAAAAGCCTAGCTTCAACCAGGCTAAAAACTTTACATGGTATGGCTTGTCCAGGGACACAGAAAAGGTGTGAGCAGTAGAGATGTAGTTAGTAATCTTGCACTGCATAGTCACAAAAGGATGGTGAAGACTGCTGAATGTCTCACTCCT
Source organism: Anser brachyrhynchus (assembly GCF_964034855.1). NCBI lineage: Eukaryota > Metazoa > Chordata > Aves > Anseriformes > Anatidae > Anser > Anser brachyrhynchus. The sequence goes on along the minus strand of NC_137695.1, from coordinate 73,827,700 downwards.
GATGACACACCATTATTGTAGTTAAATCATGACACTTTTAGAATACACAGTAGAGAATTGCATATCCAAATGAAGTTGAGGGAAGACAGAAAGAAACTATATAAATTGGCCGTCAGCCAGGACACTAGTGTTCACCTCTATCCTGTCAGAGTAGCTATACCATTCCTTAGATAAGACAATAATTCTATCTTATCTTTGATAGCCTCAGACATCTGGCATGGGTACTACTTTATTAGCAGTTCAGTGGCAATGCTTCTATTTGCTGAATTTCTACCTGAGTGTTCCCTAGAGGGCTCTCATCTGAGCACTGAGTCAGCCTGATGCCAGGTATCTTTTGGGATCTGAACTCACAGCTTGAGGTGACACAGGACAAGCTTAATAGTCACGATTAGAACGTTCTTTCCATTTTAAGTGCTTAATTTCTTCTGCTTATAACTTTCCAAACCATTAACTCCTGGAAGGACTTTTTTTTTTTCCTTTTTTTTTTTTTTTTTTTTTTTTCTCCCAGACTTGTGCTCAATTCGGAGGTGAAATACTTAAAAAGTTTGATAAAAAGCTATTTGGTTGTTACTGAGGTGTCTGAATACAAGGATAAAGGGGAATGAGGAAGCATTTCCTATGACAAAGGTAATATATTACTGACACTTTCTATGTTTCTGGAAATTATCAGTTTAATTAATTTTCATGCTGACACAACTCAAGCTGTCATAAAGCTGCCATCTCTCTATCAGGTAATAATTACCACATTCACACTTTGGTTTTTCATAAGAAGCACATTTTTTTTTGTTGTCTCCTATTCTCTTTGTGTTTATTTATAGAACTCAGTGGAAAGAACAGAGAAGATCTACTTTTGCTAGAGAAGATTAAAAATGGGGTTAGATACTACAAAAGTATTCTGAGAAAAAAAAAATAAAAAAGGTTGGGAGGCGATTTCAGTCTTTCAGTTAGAGAAATGGTAGAACCTGTTTTACATTAAATTTTGGTATTTTCTTGCATTCTGTCAGCAGGAGAGCATGAACACAACACATTCCAGAGCCTCAAATTGGATTTCCAAAAACTCCAGGATTTTCTTTAAACTCTTTTAAAATCTAAGTGAATGTGTAAAATCTTATTTTTACTTCAGGATTTCTGAAGCTCAAGCTATTCACCCCAAAACGGATGCAGCAAACCAAACCCAGGTTTGAAAAAAATTAGATGTTTCCCAGGCTGCTTGAAGAAAAGATACCTCTTATATGTTAGTTCTCCATCTGACACCTTATGGCATATAATTCATTATATACCCTACATTCCTCCCTGCCCTTGTTTTCCTGCATCTCCTCAGTCTGCCATACGGCACTCATGCTCCTTTCAGAAGTTATTTTCTATCCATCTCCTTGCACTGTAAACTGACAATTGTTTTACCTGAAGCCATGGTGATGGCCTAAGAAGGCACAGCATCTTTGTTATTAGCAACTGCACTTCCACAAGATATTTGAAATGACATTTATCAAGGTAGCTCCAATCCCATCAATATTAATGGAATATGAAAATGATTTTCAATAAGGGAAAATTCTCACAGACCTAGCCATTAATCACGTATCCTTGTAGGAGGAAACTAAGACTCATTAAACATGCAATATAAAATCATTATAATTGTCAACACTGCAGGTACATTCCAGGATCTTAAGATATGAAGTTATTCAAAAGCTACTGTAGCTTTTGTTCATTGCAAGACAAAAGCACTCCCATCAGGTTTTCTAGCTATTTCTTGCACTGGCATCACCAGGCTACAGACTTTAGAATCCAATCACTTCTAAGGGACAAATTAACTGGACCTTCTGGTGTGTTGGTGTCTTTATCACTTGAAAGTCAACAGTTATGTACAGAAAAGTATATATAATCACAGCATCCTGCTTCTTTGGAGGTACTCTGAAAGGTACAGGCTGCATTTAAAAGTACTTTGGGAAGGAGAAGCTGACAATTTTTTTGAAGATAAAAGAAGATGTAGAAGATGGGGAAGCTCTTTGTCATATTACCATGCTCCAGAACAGCAGGCAGGAGGAAAAGAGAAGGTGAGAAGAGTCAAACATTTAACTTTTTCTACTAACTGTAAGCTATGGCTCGTCTGTGGGAAAAGGGTACAGAAGCAAACTGGAGGCCTAGAAGAATGCAAATTTCCATCCTTGGTCATGTGTACACACCATTTCTCCATGACTTCTTGATATGCAATGGAGGGAGAAAACAAGTCACAGAAGATGCTAAAGAATTGTTGCAGAGGGAACTCTCAGCAACTCCTGGGAGAAAAAAGTGTGGGGCACATTAGCCAAGGAAAAAAAGGCTGCTAAATGTCTTGGGTGTATGGGTAGTCTGCATGGAAGGAACTCTTGTTACTCGTGCTTTGCATGAAGCACAAATGAAATATGGGATATCCTTACTTCATGCATGTGGGAAAATTTTTATCTGAAGCATACCAAGACTTATGTATGACAGCTTTCTTCAGAGTTAAAAATTAGAAAACATATCTCACAAATCCACTGTCTGTAAAATCAGAAAATGTTTTCATGGTCTAATGATTTTTCATGTTGTGAGGTTACAAAACTACTTATGTAGGAATACTTTGACTTAATTTCTTATCCTTCTGCGTAGAGAAAAAGGAAAATATACTCCCCATGGGTTGTAATCAAATTAAGAAGCAGAATAAATGAAAATTTTAAGGCTTTTTTTTCTGAACTACACAATTTGTTAGCCCGTCCAGTGTTACAGTCAGTCCTGAGATACACTCTCAACCATGACCAGTGTACAGCCTGACAAATATTAAATCACTTTTTTATTTTGTATGGTAGGATGCCCTATTTGTGGCCTGAAGACTGAATACTTCTAGAGGATTTCAGCTAGGTGGTGATTATTCTTGATGGTTATTAACTCTTGATCCTCCAGATGGGGTGGAAAGCTGGAAACACTATTCTGGTATATCACAATCCTTTCCTCCTGAAGTCCTGTGATTCCAGCTCTGCATGTGACAGGAAATATTGTTCTTATGCTAATTAGTGCTGCTACCTACTGTATGGTGGGACTGCATATGTCATTTAAGACCCTTGCCTTGCTTTGCCTTTTTCTTTGAATTTATTTCCCTTCCTTTCAATTACTACCTATCATATCCTGTCCCTGGACATACATAAAGGTTCAACTTTGTTTTACTGGACAATTAAGTAAAAAGAAGTCTGTAGTTACAAAGTCATCAGTGAATAGATAAAGCAGGTCTATGTTTTTGAAGAGAATTATTATGTCCTCTGTCCATAGGATCTGCACAATTAGTTGTCTAAAATTAGATGGTCCTGATCTTATACAGGGGACTATTGGAGTAAGTACTGGTTATGGTGGTGCAAGGACTAAGTAGAAAATGAAGCTTATTTATGATTCTAATTCTTATATTAGTTGCTATTTCCACATGCAGATAGAACTGCTTGGTGGAAAAAGAACTGAAGAAACAAGCCCGGATCTTAGAGTCTAGAAGATGTTCATGACAAATGATCATAGTGAGCAAATTTCTTTGGGCTGATTTTGAAAAGTTGTTCACTGTTAAATGACCTGTTACTGAAATTTAGGGAGAAGAGCTAAGATTTTCTGGATCTAGGTGACATTTAGGAAAGAGTTAACTTTCTTTCTCAAACTCCTGGTGTTTGGGTAATGCAATAACTAATTTCTGTTCTAATAAAAATATTTTAGCTTGGAATGGTGGTACCTAATATATAACAGATTTATTGAGCTCATTGAAGGTGACAGGACACAGTTGCACACTAGAAAGGTGTTAAAATATAATAGTATTAAAAATGGGGAGAAAAAAATATAGTGTCGAACTTCTTTAGAAACAGCTTGTGCTTCACCAAAGTCTCTGTTTCCCTTTGACACTTTTTGATGTATCATTTCTTGCTGTTAATTGCCAGTGAAAAGCATGCTGCCAGTGTGAAACTTTGGAAAATGTGGAGCAGCTCTTTTTGTGTTTTAATTGCTGCTTACAGATACTATCATATATACAGTACATAGTTTTTATAGTTTGTTTTTTTTTTTTTAATACACATTGTTAATTTATTTTCATCTTCTGCAGTAGGTTTGCTGCACTGCTGGTGTGTATGTTACCACTTCTTGATTTTGCTGGTGGGAAGTCTTAGGAGACTGTTTATAGTCGTCGTGATCCAATATTCCTTGCAAAAATTTGGCTGTTTACCTGGTGAATTGCATACTTTCCTGGTCACTTCCTGCCAAAGAAGAGTGATAGAGTTCACTTGCAAGAGGCAAGCAGCACTATGTATATCGATATAAAATAGTGATTCAACAAAGTTTAATAGTAAACAAAACAGTGGCTTAACAAGATTCGATGACAAGGTACACTTGGTTATTTACTGCACAGAGGATGGGGTCCAACACACTTGTCCAGGAGACTCTTCTGTTCAGTCATAAGATTCAGAGTGGACCCCCTTGCTTTCCAGACTCCTGAGAGAAGCATAGGTGTGGCTGCATCCAAACTTAGTCCCAGACTTGATCAACAGTTTATGTCTAAAGTTGAAGAGACGCTCCTGTTGAGTGTCAATGGTTTATGTCCAAAGGATTATGTACAAAATCAACCCAAAATACAGTTTAGCAAGTATTACAAAGTTTCAACAAACTAGCTATTAGTCACTCACAGAGGACCTGTCTTTGCCAAAGAATCTTTTGACCTTGAGGAGTAACCCTGAGAGGCACCCCTACTCAAGGGGAGATTCTGGCAGGCAGACTGCTGACATGCAGGAGTTCTCAATTGGCTCTATACTGTCCCCTGTTTATGGAGTAAGATGATTGACTCAGTCATATTTGCATACCAGTCATATTTGGATGGTGTATGCTCAATTAGTCCTTGGCTATTGTGTTTTTAGCTGTCTCACCAGAGTCTATCCTGAGCTGGATGCAGCCATCAAGACTGGGCACATTGAACACAACTGACACTGAGATCCATCAGTTCAGCAGGGCTGTGAGTGAAAGGTCCATCTGGGGGAGTGAGAGGTGAAGTATATTTTCACACTCCACCCCATGACAATAGTCAATTCATCTTATTTTTCACAGTGGCTGTATGGTCACCTCTTGCCTTTGTGCAATAAATAGTATATTGGTAATTTATACACTTACAAATCCATTGTAAGGAAAGTGCTTCTATTTGTTATGTATTAATTTGTATGTTTTGGTGGTTGAGGTTGTTTTTATTTGTTTTATCAAGTACCAAACCTTTGTATACAATATTATTCTCAGCAATAGACATTGATTTTAGAGTTAGTAGAATCACAACTGGGTGAAGCATGACACTAAAAATTCCTGTTGCTATTAATGACCAGCCAAGAAAAGTTTCCCACCAATGATGTCCTCCATGTTTTTTCACTCTTTCCATGACATGGTTTATCTCTTCTGTATCACAATGAACTGTGATTAGACTTCCATATTCTTTTGTAAACTATGTGATAGCCTACATTTTAGAGACAGTTGGCATTACTGTCATCAGATTCTGGAAATGACTTTTCTAGAAATGCTGAACAACACTCTCGCTCTGAAGCAATTTTTTTATTATTATTATTATTTATTTATTTTTTTTACCACTGAAAAGCTGCCAAACTGGATGATAGCTGGTTTTTCTATTTTCACTTGGCAACTACTCTCACTTTGTGAAAATGTTATAGAAAATGCTGGGCAATGAAAAATAAGACCCAGTAGGTTTCACCTGTTTCAAATGTATATATATACATATATATATCATTTATTTTTTCATATTAGCTAGATTAGCTAGATTAGCTAGAACAAGGGTAAACTCTTATCGAGTTTGTTCTAAGATCAGAGTGTTCATGAAGTAACTTATCTAGCAATTAACTGCATTAATTAATGGCTGAATTACAAGAAGTGGCTGATAACATCCATCTAGTATTCATCTGTAAAACACCTGTTCTGTAGAGCATATTTAGCCTGACTGGCTAAGTAAACTGAAATGATATAATTTGGAGTGCATTGCAAAAATCTGTATTTAGATGTGTATTTACTTTTTGGATAAGGCAAGAGCAGTCAAATTGCAGCAGATTCTTCATTGCACTGAAATACAAGATCAGGATGAATAATCATTTTCTTGTTGCAGGATATTGTCTCTCTTAGTCATAGTGCCTGTTTTCAGTAAATGGATTTAAGACAAACTGTTTTACGACCTTCCCTTCCCTTCCCTTCCCTTCCCTTCCCTTCCCTTCCCTTCCCTTCCCTTCCCTTCCCTTCCCTTCCCTTCCCTTCCCTTCCCTTCCCTTCCCTTCCCTTCCCTTCCCTTCCCTTCCCTTCCCTTCCCTTCCCTTCCCTTCCCTTCCCTTCCCTTCCCTTCCCTTCCCTTCCCTTCCCTTCCCTTCCCTTCCCTTCCCTTCCCTTCCCTTCCCTTCCCTTCCCTTCCCTTCCCTTCCCTTCCCTTCCCTTCCCTTCCCTTCCCTTCCCTTCCCTTCCCTTCCCTTCCCTTCCCTTCCCTTCCCTTCCCTTCCCTTCCCTTCCCTTCCCTTCCCTTCCCTTCCCTTCCCTTCCCTTCCCTTCCCTTCCCTTCCCTTCCCTTCCCTTCCCTTCCCTTCCCTTCCCTTCCCTTCCCTTCCCTTCCCTTCCCTTCCCTTCCCTTCCCTTCCCTTCCCTTCCCTTCCCTTCCCTTCCCTTCCCTTCCCTTCCCTTCCCTTCCCTTCCCTTCCCTTCCCTTCCCTTCCCTTCCCTTCCCTTCCCTTCCCTTCCCTTCCCTTCCCTTCCCTTCCCTTCCCTTCCCTTCCCTTCCCTTCCCTTCCCTCTCCCACACCAGCCCTGCAGTGGAAAATAGACCTGTTCTATTCAACTAGATTACAAACATCCAAATGCACAAGATGTATCATCAGTAGTAAGATGGGTTTGCAAACTGTATGTGAGGTTCCTATATGCCACATTAATAGTTGCCAAATTAATAGTTGCCTTTATAAAGTCATCAAACAAACAAATAGAAATAAGTGGCATGCATCAATATTTAATAGACACAAAGCTATGTTTTGTTTCAATTTAAAGCTAATTAAATGACTTGCATTCATTGTTGTTTGGATGATGTAATTCTGGAAGAAAAAATATATTAATGATTCAGTATTTACTTCTGTTATATACTTATTAATTTGTTTTCTGTTTTTGTGCATTTTTAAAAGCTTCTAGAAACTAGAATCATTACTAAAAACTTTCAGAGCTTGAATCTCATAAGGTAGCCTTTTACAACAAATGTTCTCCCTCAGAAAAAAAAAAAAAAAAAATGTGAGCGATCACTTTTAAAATGAAAGATCAAAATCTTGTGATAGCAACTGAAAACTAAATCTGTGCAACTTTCTTTGAGACATTTAAGCTACCTGTAATAGATTCTTTTTATGCAGCTGGAGCATGACGAATCAGTTTCCAGGATTTCAATTTAGCTTTAGGATTTAATTTAAGACTTCAATTTAATTTTACGATTGCAATCAGTGTAGCAACTTGGCAAGATCATGAGATCTAACACTCAGCCAATTGTTCAGTGAGAAATCTCACATTGACATCAATGGCATATTTCAATGTCCTTTGTGATTTCATATTTATATAATTTATCATAACAGTAATAGTACATTATACTAACAGAAATACTGAGGTCTGATCCTGAAAACTGTTATGTGGCACAGGTTTCTGATGCCTGGAGAGAGTCCACTGATCAAGTGAGAGCTAAAATTAATCATTATTAACATAAAAATTTTTAGGGAGAGAGGTTGTGTATATGGAGACTGTATACAGAGTTCCCATGACTTCAACAAGAGGAGTTAGACAATGTGGAAGCATCTGGCTAATATGATTGAAATCGCTTGGTTAACATTTCACATTCAAATGTTGTGATAAATGCAGAAGTACCCAAGATGCAACTTAGAATCTTATATACCGTGTATGTTATATTTAAAAACAAAAATACTCTTTTTTTTTTTTTTTCAAGAGTCCATAAAAGGACTGTTTTTAACACATACACTCAATGTAAAGTATGAAAAAGGATTTTCACCTTTGTATAGTGGAAACATTAATCTAGTCAGTCCATTTTTTTAGTTAATATATATTTTCTACATACTTTACACACCAGATAAAGCAATTACAATGCAATACTTCTCCTAGTATTTACCACAGACATACAAGCACCCAGCATAACAATGGGAACAGTAACTCACCCAAATCCCTGAGAAGGGAGGATGGTGCTCTGAGACTGTATTTCAGTGTCCAGATGATTATAATGAGGATTAACAAACTAACTATTTTTTCAAAGCTGTACTTCAATTTTATGACTGAGCCCTGTTCATAAAAATAACAAATCCAAATTGCTTCCCAAACATCAGATCTAATGAAGCTTTGTTCCCTACAGACATAAGTACTCTCACTGCACTATGTCATTGTCATTAGACTGCTCTTTACTCCCCACTCTCTGTATGAAATGTACTTTCCTGTGGCCCCTAAACATGTCACAACAGAGGTCCTTTCCACATGTCCAGCTACCATACCACAGCTGTTTCTCCACTCTTTATCCTTCTTTGCACTTCTGGACACATAAGTGCCAGTCTTTGGAATTGCTGGTGTAAAACTACATTCCAACTGCCTGGCCTGGCAAATATATTTTGGTTGCCTAAGTACTGGCTGGCAAATGAATGAGGATTACAGATGAACTCACACTTTAACTGTTCCTACAAAAGAACGTTACTAGGGTTTCTCTCTTTTGCAGTGGTGTCAATTTTCATTTGAGTTGTAGAGGGATAATCTCTCAAAGACTTCTACCTCTTTGTTACCTACTACTGTAATAGGATATTGAGTTCAAAACATATTAGGATAAATCTGGCAGACAAACACACATTCTGTATGAAAATTCGAGTTGAAAATTTGTGTAAACAGCCAACTGAATAAATCTAATGATTAGCTTTTTTAGGTTTCTTGAATCTCAGATCCTCCATTTAAAGGTTGTTAAACTGACCAGTCACTTACTCAAATACAAATAAAACTCCTTTGTGTAGTTGCTGTTTATTCCTTTGAGTTACAACAAAAAACTATAGTGTTTTCCATGTCAAAACCAAAGTAATTCTGTTTTGTCTTTAAAGATGAAGGAAGACCAACTTAGACATAGCTATCTACTCACAACCTTTCATTCACTTCAATGTCTTTTATTTGATTTCAGTAACATGTTATTAATTTCTTTAACCTCTTTGCACATGAAATCTGCTCTACTGTGGAAGGCCAGGATATCATTTATGTTCCATTTTTAGTACTGTGCCTAGGTCTGTGTGACTTTCTGTACTAGGAATGTATTTTTCTTTATTAAAAGGGACTGCAGTAGCAAAATCTATTGGAATCTAGAAAAACTGTGGTATATATTGTTTGTACATCACTGGTGCATATCAATATTGCTGTTATAGTGAGAATTTGTTTCTGAAATTGTTATCAATACACGTTTAAAGCTTTAATGCTTGATAATTATACTTCTAATTTCTTCCCTTTTTTTAAATCATTAGATGAAACAGATTTACAGTATCACCTAACAGAGTCAGATTTGAGCTCTTTTGAATGAGGGGACACACATGATGACAAAAGAAACCATAGTTGCTGCTTCTTCCTATTTTTTCAGAGTTGATTGTTTCTGCTGTCCTGAACTGGGGGTGAGTGAATGGTGGTGGGAAAGAGACTGCTCCTGACATGGTTAGCTCAAGAACATGTACAGCTGTAGGGGTCAAAATAGTATTTTGATCTACACCTAGATGGCTACAAAATAACAGCATATTAACGAACATCCAATTTAATATATTCACATCCCTAATATCCAACTGAGAAGCTACCTTCCATTTTTCTATAGCTTTCAAGTAATTACCACATGTTGCTCCATAAACAAAAATATATGCAGAAGGTAACAAGGAGACTGGTGATCTCTGCAGAGTCTAATTTTGAAACGACTTAGAACTTTCTTAAAACTTAATGTTTCAACAAGTAAAAGCTGGCTTCCTTGTTAGTTGGTTATTTAGTCAAAATCAATTCTGTTAAATAAACACAACACGAGACCAGTTGTCACAGAATGGCTCACATCTATACTATTAAATTCTCCTTTCCTTTAAACAGAGTGGCTGCAAACATGTTGCCTTTTACTAATGATTTCTGGCTTGTGCTAATACCTCAAGCACACTTGGAAATTTCACTGCAAGGGTACAAGAAAATCTATCACAATAATGCCATTTGATAATACAGAAAAAAAAGAAAAAAGAAAAAAAAAAAAAGGCCCAAGGCGGGCCAGTCAGATTTTTGAAGAGCAGACATCTCTAAACAATTGTATGTAAATCTGCAAAAAGAACAGATTTCCCACCATATCCTCTCCTGCAGCTTGTGCAGCTCTCTGATTTCATGATTTTTTTTTTAATTTTTTTTTTTCTATCTGAAGAGAGCTTTGGCCAACTGTCCTGTATACAGCATTCCAACCACAGTCACAGAGCAGTGTTTGACTGCTTTGGCTGGGTCACATGAAACAGACTTTTGGAGCTAATTCTCTGTTATACGACAGTTAACGTTTCCTTTGCTACATTTCCCATGGTCTAAACCTAGTTTCTGCCTTAGAACAGTGATAAAATGTAAACTTCTGTTGTTACTATTTTTAGCGAAACACTTCACCATGAAGCTAGAAGTTTCCTCCATTCCTTTAAGGATCTGTGGGGAGGATACAAGTCATGTTACTTTCTGCACATTTAAATCTACTACAAAATAAGCAGTGAATACTGAATAATACATATTGAGAAAAAGAAACATTTTGACTATAAATGCATTTAAAATATGTTTTGCATCCCACTTGTAAACATGTTTACTAGTAGTCCTGATCCTTTGAACACTTGCAGGTTACGAGGAAGCTGATCCTACTGCACACAGCATATTGATTTAATTCTCTTCTGTTTAAACAAACAAACAAACCAGCCTATGGATGTACACCAGATTTTATCTGTTTTATTCAGGAGCCCCTCAGAGACCTGTCATGGGAATATTCCCCACAGGAAACCCAACAAGAGAAAAGTCTACATGAATTAGTCAATCAGCTCCAGTGATTCACATCTATATCAGCTCACACCACACCTAATGTTTTTTCAAAGAGTGATATTACATATAAATTAGTTCATAGCTTTACTTATTTTGTGCCTCCAAGACTATAGCAAGATACACAGTGCTATCGCTTCTGGTACAGAACTCCAGAGTTTCACTTTATGGTCTTTTATTCTTCAGTTATTCCCCAATGTTGAAACTCCTTTGAGCTTTCTCATTCCTTCATAGCTCTTATAAATGCCTCTATTTTTTTCAGGTGAGATGACTTTTCCCCTAAGGGAGAAACAATAAAGCATACAGTATAAGTGAACCTAGCTAGAAAAGTAAGAAAAGGCTTTTCACAGACCATAAAGAAAATATTTTGATCCTTTTATCCCTTCATGAAGAGTTTTAAGGTCATCAAAAAGAAGGGACCAAGACCAACTTCTCAAACAGGGAGTTGTGAGTTCATAGATCATTATGGATTTATACATTTTAGATGTCATTGATGTAATTGTTGCTCTGATCCACTATTTTCAGTAAAGTTTTTACCAGACAACACCACGAGTGGGGTTTGGAGCAAAGGTTGGTAAACTACCTCTGATGTTAAACTGTCTTGATGAAGAATTTTCAGCCCAATTTCTTGAAGAAATGAGATGTATGCATTGAGAGTCTCTCCATCTGTATATACCTGTAAGTGTCTCCCAATAACCTTAGAACCTGTTGATCATTTCAATTAAATTTGGCTAAGAGAAGTTGCCAATGGCATACTATTACTATTAAACCAGTTAAAATTGGTAACTGACTATAGAAACACTAGTGAGGGAAAAGCAGTTGCAATTGCTAGGGCCTGAGGGAATGGCATGAAGCTGTGAAAGGGGAAGTTCAGGTTGGGTTTCAGGAAAAGATTCTTCACAGAGAGGGTGGTCAAGGACTGGAACAGGTTCCCCGGGGATGTTTTTAGGGTGTCCTCTGTGGAGCTGGGAGCTGAATTTGATCATCCATTTGATCATCCTTTTGTCCCCTTCCAACTCAGGATATTCTATGATTCTGTTATTCTAATTCAGACCTGTATTTTTTCCAGCAAGAAGCAAACAGCTATCTAATCAGTATATTTGCAGCTCTGTACTAAGCACTGTTTTTTTTTTTTGTTTTTTTTTTTTTTTTTTTGTTGTTGTTTTTTTTTTTCCTTTGAATGTAAGAAGAAATGAGAGAATGAGAGGGAGCTTTGTGCAAGGGAGATGATAGGGAGTTTTAGACGCATCACAGGGATTGGGGACAGTAGGAGAAATGAATGATTAGGGAATATATAACACTATTCCATTAAAAGGAAAAAAAAATTAATGATCTCTGTTTTTCATGCAACTTCCCTTTAGTAACCATATCATAAAAATAGTATCTGCAAATGAGAATATAGCAATGACAAAGGAGAGGTGCTAATGCAAAGTTCATAGTTCAAGTGCCTTTGAATGTAAGGGTGAGAAAAATTTCAAGCAGCTCACATTGTAGGCCCTGCTGGCAGGAAGTGTGGATGTCAAAGACAGGACAAGGGGATTTGGCTGAGTAAGATTTTTAAATGACAAGGAGGTCCATCACTGAAGCATAATATCTTGAGAGTGGTATCTGTGATAAATAGTCTGCATTTACTGATATCCACTGAGTTCCAAACTAAGAGAAAAAAAAAAAAAAAAAAAGAAAAAAAGAAAAAAAGAGCTGTTGCCTCACCCAGGGACAAAATGCTGCAATTAAGATATTTAGATTCCTTTTCTTTTGAGAGGCAGCATCTTCAAGCTGCCAGTGCATTCAGTATTCAATCTGAGAATGAAAAAACACAGCCTGACACAGCAACCTTGAAAGATTGCTTACCCTGTGCTCCAGTTTTTACTTTGGGTGCAATCCAAACTAAAAGTTTTCATTTGTTTGCTTGTTTTTCTTTTTTTTGAGTGGTTCTAATGTTTGAGGAAGAACTATTTCTTCCTTAATTTGCTGTAACAGAACAGAAAGTCTGGAGGGAAAAAGATAAGCTTATGAAATGTGCATTTTTTTTTTTTTCAGAACATTGTTTTAATGAGAACTATTGAAATTGAATCCAAACCATGCTTAGACCTTGATTCACCCTGAAGCCAAAACCTAATCTGCTACTTGTTGCCATTCATTTCACATATCTGTAGTCAAAGAACTTAAATAGCTGGCTAAACTGTCTAACACTTTTGCTTTGAATCCTTGTAGTAGTAAGGCAGCAGATAATAATTTTGAATATGCTACCACTGCATATATGAGAGCTAGCATGGATGGATAAAGGGACAGGCAGAGAAATAGAATTAGCTATCATCAAAATAACTAGTGAACAGGGAAAGCTATGAAAAAAAATATTAGTAGAGATTTTATATTGTTGGGCATATGTCAGAGTAATAACCATACTTATTTATTTTTTAAGCGTAGATAAAAGAAAAAAAATTCTGTATTTATGTGGCAGACTCTCTCTGTGCAAGTAGGCATGTAAGTAATACGTAAACATGCATCAGCTTATATATAATAAATACAGGCAGAATTTCCTTCCAGTGATCTGCATTGCAGATATCCTATCTACATTGAACTATGTGTGATATTCTTTAGTCATTTTGAGTAAAGAGCAGTCTGACAAATTTTGCATCAGATTTGCACAACTTATATGATAAGAGCATTTTTCCAAGATGTATATAGTGACAGTTGACAGTTGTTTGCTGTGTAGGCATCCTTTTTTTTTTAAAAAAAAATATTATTTTAATTTTGTTATTATTTTTATTATTTTTATATATATTTATTTTATGCAGCTTTCTCGTTCTCTCTATTTATTTATTCATTCATTTATTCATTCCTTAATTATAAAATTTATAATGTGGGCTTTTGTAAATGGAAAATTTCAGGATTTGGTCATTAAAATAAACATCACTGAAGAATTTCTGCTCCATTTAAATAAAAGAAAGAGATCTGACATGTACTTCAGTGATGATTTACCCTATATCTGAAAGAGTTTGCAGGATTGTGACCTTATATTGTAATGCATCTTTTACCCCTTTAGCACTTTTCAGAGCTAAAAGAATATATATATATATATATATATATATATTTTTGTGGATGATGTCAATAATAGAGCATTATAATTTCTTTATATTCTTGAGGATTAATAATCTTGATCTCCATAGCAATATTTCAAGTATATAAAGGAATAAGTACACATTAACATGTTCATGAACAAACAAGGTTATCTTAATGTCAATTGATTTCTGGGAAAGTTAATAGATTAGTTAAATGGGAAGTAGTTAAGTGGGATATTGGTGGTACCCTTGTGAATAGCTGAAGTTAATGATGCCTCTGACTTTGTACCGATAACAACAAATCTTACTGGAAGCAGAAGATTTGACACTTTTAATATTTTGACTTCTCCATGAATCCACAGGCAAATAATACTTTTTCCTTCAAGGCAATACTGCAATAAAATCCAGTGCAATGAAAGATGAAGGTCTCAGTTTTCAGAGAATTTAAGGATATTGGTCTGGATCCTTATTGTTTTAAAGTAACTTTGGAGTTTCTACAAAGTTACAGCTTTTAGTACAGCATGAATGCAGGAGTATATATACTACTCATCTCACACAAACCTTCTTTTTATTGGTTTGGATGTTTCTAAGTTCTTAAAAGAAAATATATTTTGTGAGTATATGGTAAGAATTACTGTTTTGGCATGGACCTCAAGCTTATTGTTTACATGTGTGTCAATAATGTATTGCAATTACATCAACCATTGCCTGCCTGAAAATTGAAAACAGATTTTTATTTTTAATTTTATTTTTCCTACTGAAATGTTTTGCAGTATGCTAGTTGTTTTTGTTGTTTGTTTGTTTTTCAAATGTAAATCTCTTGACTGTGTACTCTGCCTTTTACTTGCATTTTGATTTAACGTTACGACATGAAACTGTCAATTTCTGTTGCCCATACTTTACAGATTGTTTGCTACAAGGAGTTGCTCAACATAAATTTATTTGTGTGGAAATTAGCATTAAAGATTGACATTGCTCCTCCTCACATGATGTTTTAAAATCCCATTTAATATGCTGTTCTTAATATGCAGTACCCTAAGCACTTTTTATGAGAAAAAAAAAATAAAATTACAAGTTTAATATGGGATGTAGTGAAGATAAAATTCTTGTCTCCATGACAAGGGAAGATCATTCCAGACAGAAGAAACAGCTACCAAAAGGTGGAGATACAGTAAACAATAATTGAGAAAATCCAATGTTTCATATGGTTTATGGTTCAATGTTTAGTGGCTATATTGCCTCAGTCTTCACCGATAAGAGCTCCATCCACATGGCCCAGGCCCCAGAAGGCAAAGACAAGGACTAGAAGAATTATGACCTGCTCAGTGTAGGAGAAGATCAGGTTTGAGAACATCTAAGGAACCTGAAGGTGCATAAGTCTATGGGACCTGATGAGATACATATGCTGGTCCTGAAGGAACTGGTGGATGAAGTTGCTAAGCCACTGTCCATCATATTTTAGAAGTTGTAGCAGTCAGGTGAAGTTCCCATTGACAGGAAGAGGGGAAACATAACCCCCATTTTAAAAAAGGGAAGAAAAAAGACCTGGGGAACTACAGACCAGTCAGTCTCACCCCTGTGCCTGGGAAGATCATGGAGCAGATCCTCCTGGAAACTATGCTAAGGCACATGGAAAACAAGGAGGTGATTGGTGACAGCCAACATGATTTCACTAAGGGCAGATCATGCCTGACAAATCCATTGGCCTTCTATTACTGGGTTACAGTATTAGTGGATAGAGGAAGAACAACTGACATCATCTTGTGCAAAGCATTTGACACTGTCCCCCATGAGATCTTGTCTCTAAATTGGAGAGACAAGGATTTGATGGATGGACCACTCGGTGGGTAAGGAATTGGCTGGATGGTCGCGCTCAAAGAGTTGCAGTCAATGGCTCAATGTCCAGGTGGAGATCAGTAATGAGTGGTGTTCTTCAGAGGTCAGTATTCAGATCGGCACTGTTTAAAATCTTTGTTGGTGATATAGACAGTAAAATTGAGTGCACCCTCGGCATGTTTGTTGATGACACCAAGCTGTGTGGTGTGATCAACACACTGGAGGGAAGGGATGCCATCCAGAGGGACCTGGACAAGTATGAGAGGTGGGCCTGTGCGAACCTAATGAGGTTCAACAGGGCCAAGCACAAGGTCCTGCATATGGGCTGCGGCAATCTGAAACACAAATACAGGCTGTGTGGAAAATGGATTGAGAGCAGCCCTGAGGACAAGGACTCAAGGTGTTGACTGATGAGCTAGAAATGTGTGCTTGCAGCTCATAAAGCCAACCGTATCCTGGGCTGCATCAAAGCATCAAGCATGGGCATCAGGTCGAGGGACGTGATTCTTCCCCTCTTCTCTGCTCTCATGAGAATCCACCTGGAGCCCTGTTTTCAGCTCTGGGGCCCCCAGCACAAGAAAGACATGGAAGTATTAGAACAAGTCCAGAGGAGGGCCACAAAGATGATCAAGAGGCTGGAGCACCTCTCCTATGAAGACAGGCTGAGGGATTTTAGGTTATTCATCCTGGAGAAGAAAAGGCTCTGGGGAGACCTTATAGCAGTCCTACAGTACCTAAAGAGGACCTATAGGAAAGCTGGGGAGAGTCTCTTTGTAGAGGAGTATAGTGATAGGACATGGGGTAATGGCTTTAAGCTAAAAGAATGTAGGTTTAGTTAAGATATGAGGAAGAAATTCTTCAGAGAGTGTTGAGGCACAGACATAGGTTGCCCAGAGAAGCTGTGGATGCCCCATCCCTGGAGGTGTTCAAGGCCAGGTTGGATGGGACCATGGGCAACCTGGTCTGGTGGGAGGTGTCCCTGCCCATGACACGGGGGTTGGAATTGATCTTTAAGGTTCCTTCCAACTCAAACCATTCCATAATTCTATGATTCTATATCTTAAAAAGAAAATATTTCTTCCTAGCTGTCTAGGAGAGTTATATAGGATAAAATCAGAAAGAGGTAGCCTGCTCTTAAAAGCACATATAAATAACACAAGGTTATAAATTTATTTATTTATTTATTTATTTATTTACTTTTAAAGGATTTGCCTTAAAATCTCTCTTCTCTCTACGTAGACTAAAGGAGAGCATACTGAAGATGAATGCTTATCTTGCTCCCTTGAATTGGTTAAAAGTGTGTAAAGACTGTGTGAGAGAAGTTGAGACCAACTTTGTAAAATCTAGAAATGTTTTTTTTGTTTGTTTTGTTTAGTTTTGTATTGTTTGTTTTGTTTTACCAACAAGTTTAAACATCTTACCTACTGCCTCCATTTAATCCCTGAATTTGCCTCTACCATTACTCACTTCCTTTTTGCTCTTTGAATATAGTGTTAGATAGGAAGAGTTAGATAGGAAGAATGAAAAATAAGAGCTGAACTTTTTCAGAAACAGTATTTTATCATAATTTCCACATGATCTGCTGATTAAGTTTTAGAGCACCCCTGAATGGGAAGTATATATATATTTATTTTAAAGAATTAAAAAACAAACAAACAAACAAACAAAAACACAACAGATTTGGAATTCAAATTTTGTACTCCTTCAATTGATTTATGATAATAATTGTGGATTTCCTAACGAACTTTAATGAAGTGTCTCAGCCCTTTAAGATATTTTCATTTTTCATATTAGGAATCAAGGGCATAAAAATCGGGAGTCAATATGGGAATGTTAGAACTAACAGTGTAATAACAAATTTTATTTCAGGACAGGAGATGGAAAAATATTAGTAGCTTAGTTTCTTCATCTGGTGAAGTCTTGTTGATGATTTAGTGAAGATCTACAAAACCTTATGGGTTTTTAAGAACACCAGTAATTCCAATTTATTCTTCAATAGAAACAATGACAATGATGTTTGAATAAGTGTAGATGATTCAAGTCATCAAGAATCATCAATTAAAGAATCATCAAAAAAAATCAAGATTAACAAGAATCATCAATTAAAAATTATAACTAGCTAATGTCTATTCAGGGCCTGTTTGTATTTTCTAGTTCCTCTTAATTCAGTTTCATTTCATTGGTTCATTTGCCATATAAATCAGAAAGAATTCGTCCTTCACTGTCTTTTATTTCACAGTTCTCTTCAAGGTTGTTTTGTACTTCAGCCTTTTTCCAAATATAAAGTTACTGTCCTTAGCTAGTTGTGAGTGTTCCCTGAAGACTGCATAACACCTGAGGCAGCAAGACAGAATTCATCTGACAAGGGAAATATTAGTAGATGATGTAGGTTATATGATGTTCTAAACATTTAGGAGGAACAGCAACAACAAAAGGCAGCAGTTCCCACTCTTGTGCATCTGTATGTCAGCTGTCCTTACATTCAGCTGCAGTAGCAGCTATCTCATGCTTCTGAGCTGCAGGCAGAGTATATTTTTCTCCGTCATCTTGCATTTGTACTGTCTTGTAACTAAACTAGTTAGACTTGATTGTTAACCACCTTACTGGGGAAAAACTTACACTTAATTTAGATTTGCTGCAGTCCGGGCTAGGCCTGGATTGTCCCAGAGCCTTTTTCCTTCTGAAAAAGGCAGAAAAAGTCAAAATCGTAGCTTCAAACTATTTTTCTAAAAGTATCAGTGGACCTGTTTGATATTAAGAAGGAAGTGCTGGGTGGTGGCTTGTGGCAGTGTTCAAAGAGATTCACTCTTTGAATGACCATGGAAAACTCAACCCAATTAGAAAAGGATTGAACTACTTTACTAATATTTCTTCAGTAATGAAATCATCAGTGATAGCTGCTTTTGCTCTCCTTCGGCTTCCAGCTCAGCAGCAGCAGGAACAGCACAGCATGAGAATGGGGAGAATTAAAAAACAAACAAACAAACAAACAAACAAAAAACCACTTTGTTTTGTCTTCAACAAAAGAAAACAACAAGTAAAAAATACCAAAACTAAGCAAATAAATGAAATGAAGTATAAAGCTCTCTGAGTAAGGCAAAATGCTAAATAAAGTATACAAGAAAACCAAAAACAAATCAAAAGCTTTTAAGAAACTCAGTTATCATGGGAGCATTTTTTAGAGTACAGCACAACAGAAAAATAAGTTTCAGACATATCTCTGGAACTAGTTGATGAACAGGGCCTTTTTTCAGGAGCCACAGACACACAAGTCTTGTAGAGATCCACTACTCATTTCCTTTGGTGTTTACATGCATTTTTCTACCACAGTAAAAGCTGGTCATGAATATTTAATACAAAATAAAGCTACAGGTAAAACAAGAGAAGCTCACATAAGGACTGCCAATAAACTCAGCTAAGGTTAGTCTGCTGACTGAAGCACTTGATGTGAGATGAGGGCAAACAAAGTTGAGCTGGATGCTGACTTGATGATCTTTGTTAGTTCTCCCCCAACAAATACAACTCGATATGATGTCTGGACAGTCTGTAAGACAGAGAAAACCACATGTACCTATCCATTGTATATATACCTGTTACTGTTGATTATCATATCTTCCTTGTGCTGGAGGAGGTGATGAGGAGTCACAGAGCTTTGAGTTACAGCTAGGAAAGCAGAAACAGGGGAAGGAACCTGAGACAGTATCAGTTCTGTTACCTTTATAAGTACACATGTACAGATGCTTGTATGTGCATTTCCCAGATCTCAGGAGACCATGTTAGCTACCATTTTCCTTTTTAATAGATATTGCTTCTTGACTTTACTTTGGCAAAAACATCTAAACATACAATTAAAATTTTATAAAGTCTTTGATTTTCTCCTTTTTTGAAATTTCCAAACTCCAGCTAGGACTGCCTTGTAAACATATTTTAGAAGTTCACAATGAGCATTGCACTCAGACATATCTCATTGCATTCAGACATATCTCATGAATATGGTTATGCAACAGGTATACTGCAGAGATACTGATGTTGCTTTGCCCATGGAAAAGCAGCCAGGTGAAGCTACATAGACCTGAGCAACACTGATATGCTACTGAATGGCTTCCTCTCTCATCACAGTCAGTGTGCAAGATTCTCCAAAATGCACAATTCTCAAAAACATGTTCTACAGTCATTAATGTGTATTTTCTCAAGAAAATATTTTCATCTTCACAAAATAAACAGATGTATTTGTAAGAACAATCGTAACTTCTGACACCGTTACAAACATATGCCTGTCTCCTTTGATGTTTCTATTGCCCTATGCTTCCAGTGGGACAAAGATCTCAGAAATACTCTAAAGATTTTGCAGCTCAGTTCTTAATATTGCTAATTTTAATGTTTTCTTTTTCATCAGCAGTAAAATTACAGAGAAAATATCTCTTAATGTAGATAATTTTACAGTTCAAAATGCTAACCCATTACCAGTTTCACTCATTTTGTTCAGAGGAACCTTCTCAGTTACTTTATACAGCCAAAGGACAAATGGTGGTTGGATAATGCCTACAAAATCAGCGGTTCTTGTATTTAAGTTAAACGTGTTTAATGGTAAGCACACATCAAAAGTAAAGAAGTCTTTACAGTCTTCCAAATATATTTTATTGAATTAAATGATTCTTAGATAAAATGCAAGCAACTACCTGGAGACTTCTTTCTGACATTAATATTAGCATGACATTCTTCAGGGAAAAAAAAAAAAACAAACAACACAAAACAAACAAACAAAAAAAACATAGGCATATGTAGTAGCTCTTGCAAAACATTAACAAGTTTTACCAAATACTATTGGAACTGTCATCATTACCTGTGATGGATCTAGTTATGATTTCTAAATGCAGGACAATCAATGGAGCTTTTCTCTTCTACTGTTTCAACTCTTGTCCTAAAGCAAAACACTGGGATGTATGAGACAAAGTCAGTTTACTGAAGCCATCTTGAAATGGACACACCCTTTTGGAGAGAGATCATACGGTCTAGTCTCTAAATTTCTTGTAACATTGAATTGCTTGAGAGCTTTTAAAGCACCTATATGTGAAATTTTACTGCCATCTGTTATAAAAACATACTTCAAAAGTCACAAGGGATATTTGAGAAAATACATCTTTCTGAAATGTCCTTTTCAGCATAGCCAAAGGACTGCTGAACTGCTTCTTTAGGATGAGGAATTTTCTTCTCTGTAACTTTTATTCTGAAGGGTATAGAAAAGACACAATATACTGAAAAAGACTGAATGCTATTCCAAGATTTCATTATAGGTATATCAGTCAGTTATTTAAAAATTATTTCCTATTGCACTCAAACACTGGAGTTTTGGAGAGAGTATAAGAAATGCTGTAACAGAAGTAGGGCAAGAAGTTTGTAACTGTGAGGAAGAATGTAAAAAAACATATTGAGGATGAATTTTGTAAACAAGGAAATATTTTTGCTTTCCACAGAAGGAAACTGAATTAAAGCCATAAAGCCTATTTTATTGTTGTTGTTGTAGTAGTAGAATTAGTAGGAAATCACATGAAATTCAACAGCAAAGTGCTAAAGCTACTGATTGCTTTCAGTTATTAAGATCTAGATTCATGCATTTCAATAGTAAAAGTGCACTATGTTTAAAGAAAGTTTAGACATTTACCTTAATGCCAGCCAAGTCACCACCTCGGAGAACTATCTGTAAAAAAATTTCATGAAGATTTAAAGCCCAGAAGAGCTGAAAATGAAAGACTTGCTTTGATTAACTCTATATTTTTAGAAAGGTCTCATTCCCCAAATGAATATTTTTCAGTCTTGCCACTGTGTGAATAATAGTAGTGCAGACTGAGAACCTTAATTACTATTTGTGTAATCCTATAGCCTTTCTGTGATACATCATTGTGGTGGAGCAACTCCCTGGAGCAACATACTGGTGGATCAACTCCCTGCAGGACCAGAGGGAGAGGGACCAGGGTGAGACGCCCCAAAGGGGGGTGGGCCCCCTGCCCTGTCACCATCGGGCAGAGGGAGGGGACCTGCGAGTTGAGGAGGAAAGGAGACAGGTCCCTGCTCGACCTCGCAGGAGATGTCCTCCCCTTCCGGCGCTGCCTTCCCAGGTGCCCTTGAACAATAGGTTTGAGGCCCTGAAGCTTGAGAGACCAGTGGGTGAGGATGAGGTAGGAAGCCTACCCAGGAGGATGCCTGAGGTGAGGAAGTTGACTCCACGCCTCAGGACTGCCTCCACCAAGAAAGAAAGAAGGGTGATTGTTGTGGGCGATTCCCTCCTCAGGGGAACGGAGGGCCCTATTTGTCGGCCTGACCCCACACATAGGGAAGTCTGCTGCCTCCCTGGGGCCAGGGTCAGAGACGTTACCAGGAAGCTTCCAAACCTGGTTCGCCCCTCTGACTACTACCCGCTTTTGATAGTCCAGGCTGGCAGTGATGATGTTGAAAAGAGAAGCCTCAAGGCTATCAAACAGGACTATAGGGGGCTGGGACGATTGGTGGAGGGAGCGGGAGTGCAGGTGGTGTTTTCGTCTATCCCTACAGGGGAAGGGAGAGGCACGGAGAGGACACAGAAAGCTCACGTGGTTAATAGGTGGCTCAGAGGCTGGTGCCAGCACAGAAATTTTAGTTTTTTTCACCATGGGGCGCTTTACTCGGCACCCGGCCTGATGGCCCCAGACGGGTCCCTATCTCCAAGGGGAAAACGGATCCTAGGCCAGGAGCTGGCGGGGCTCATAGAGAGCACTTTAAACTAGGTAAGAAGGGGACGGGGCTCAAACAAGCCTTGTTGGAGCTATGCCGGGGGAAACAATGGCTAGGCCGGGGAAGAAGGCGATGGCCCAGCTGAAGTGCATCTACACTAATGCACGCAGCATGGGTAACAAACAGGAGGAGCTGGAAGCCATTGTGCAGCAGGCAGGCTACGACTTGGTTGCCATCACGGAAACGTGGTGGGACCGCTCCCACGACTGGAGTGCTGCAATGCCTGACTATCGGCTCTTCAGGAGGGACAGGCAGCACAGAGGGGGTGGTGGCGTGGCTCTCTACATTAGAGAACCTTTGATGTTGTGGAACTCCAGGCTGGGAATGATAAGGTTGAATCCCTGTGGGTTAGGATCCGCGGGAAGGCCGGCAAGGCTAGCATCCTGGTCGGGGTCTGTTATAGACCGCCGAACCAGGATGAGGAGACGGATGAGGAGTTTTATAGGCAACTGACAGAAGTTGCAAAATCGTCGGCGCTTGTCCTCGTGGGGGATTTCAACTTCCCGGACATATCCTGGAAACACAACACGGCACAGAGAAAGCAGTCTAGGAGGTTTCTGGAGAGCGTGGGAGATAGCTTCCTGACACAGCTGGTCAGTGAACCTACCAGGGGTGGTGCCCCGCTAGACCTTCTCTTCACAAACAGAGAAGGACTGGTGGGAGATGTGGTGGTCGGAAGCTGTCTTGGGCAGAGTGACCACGAAATGGTAGAGTTCTCTATTCTTGGCGAGGCCAGGAAGGGGACCAGTAAAACTGCTGTATTGGACTTCCGGAGGGCTGACTTTGAGCTGCTCAGGACGCTGGTTGGCCGAGTCCCTTGGGAGGCGGTTCTGAAGGGCAGAGGAGTCCAGGAAGGCTGGGCGCTCCTCAAGAAAGAAATCATGATGGTACAGGAGCGGTCCGTCCTCACGTGCCCAAAGACGAGCCGGCGTGGAAGAAGACCGGCCTGGCTCAACAGAGAGTTGCGGCTTGTGCTTAGCAGAAAAAAGAGGGTTTATAATCGTTGGAAAAAAGGGCGGGCCACTGAGGAGGACTACAAGGATGTAGCGAGGCTGTGCAGGGACAAAATTAGAAAGGCCAAAGCTCATCTGGAGCTCAACCTGGCTACTGCCGTTAAAGACAACAAAAAATCCTTTTACAAATATATCAACGCGAAACGGAGGACTAAGGAGAGTCTCCATCCTTTACTGGATGCGAGGGGAAACCTAGTTACTAAGGATGAGGAAAAGGCTGAGGTGCTTAATGCCTTCTTTGCCTCAGTCTTTAGCGGCAATACCAGTTGTTCTCTGGATACCCAGTGCCTTGAGCTGGTGGAAGGGGATGGGGAGCAGGATGTGGCCTTCGCTATCCATGAGGAAATGGTTGGCGACCCGCTACGGAGCTTGGAATTGCGCAAGTCGATGGGGCCGGATGGGATGCACCCGAGGGTACTGAAAGAACTGGCGGAGGAGCTGGCCGAGCCGCTTTCCATCATTTATCGGCAGTCCTGGCTATCGGAGGAGGTCCCAGTTGACTGGCGGCTAGCCAATGTGACACCCATCTATAAGAAGGGCCGGAGGGCAGACCCGGGGAACTATAGGCCTGTCAGTTTGACCTCAGTCCCAGGGAAGCTCATGGAGCAGATTATCTTGAGGGTCATCACGCGGCACTTGCAGGGCAAGCAGGCGATCAGGCCCAGTCAGCATGGGTTTTATGGAAGGCAGGTCCTGCTTGACGAACCTGATCTCCTTCTATGAGAAAGTGACGCGCTTGGTGGATGAGGGGAAGGCTGTGGATGTGGTCTACCTTGACCTCAGTAAGGCTTTTGACACCGTTCCCCACAACATTCTCCTCAAGAATCTGGCTGCTCGGGGCTTGGACTGGCATACGCTTCGCTGGGTTAGAAACTGGCTGGATAGCCGGGCCCAGAGAGTCATGGTTAATGGAGCTAAATCCAGTTGGAGGCCGGTCACTAGTGGAGTCCCCCAGGGCTCAGCGCTGGGGCCAGTTCTCTTTAATATCTTTATCGATGATCTGGATGAGGGCGTCCAGTGCACCCTCAGTAAGTTTGCAGATGACACCAAGCTAAGTGCATGTATCAATCTGCTCGAGGGCAGGAAGGCTCTGCAGGAGGATCTGGATAGGCTGGAGCGATGGGCTGAGGCCAACTGTATGAAGTTCAACAAGGCCAAGTGCCGGGTCCTGCACCTGGGGCACAACAACCCCAAGCAGAGCTACAGGCTGGGAGATGAGTGGCTGGAAAGCTGCCTGGCAGAGAAGGACCTGGGAGTATTGGTTGATAGTCGGCTGAATATGAGCCAGCAGTGTGCCCAGGTGGCCAAGAAGGCCAACAGCATCCTGGCTTGTGTAAGAAGCAGTGTGGCCAGCAGGTCTAGGGAAGTGATTGTGCCCCTGTACTCGGCTCTGGTGAGGCCGCACCTCGAGTACTGTGTTCAGTTTTGGGCCCCTCGCTACAGGAAGGACATGGACGTGCTCAAGCGAGTCCAGAGAAGGGCGACCAAGCTGGTGAGGGGTCTGGAGAACAAGTCTTACGAGGAGCGGCTGAGGGAGCTGGGCTTGTTCAGCCTGGAGAAGAGGAGGCTCAGGGGCGACCTTATTGCTCTCTACAGTTACCTTAAAGGAGGCTGTAGAGAGGTGGGGTTGGTCTGTTCTCCCACGTGCCTGGTGACAGGACAAGGGGGAATGGGCGAAAGTTGTGACAGGGGAGTTTTAGGTTGGATGTTAGGAAGTACTTCTTTACCGAAAGGGTTATTAAGCATTGGAACGGGCTGCCCAGGGAGGTGGTGGAGTCACCATCCCTGGAGGTCTTTAAAAGACGTTTAGATGTAGAGCTTAGTGATATGGTTTAGTGGAGTACTTAGTGTTAGGTCGGAGGTTGGACTCGATGATCTTGAGGTCTCTTCCAACCTAGAAATCTGTGATACTGTGATTGTGCTGAACTCACAGTTTCTGAGTGAACTTCGCTGCTGTCCTTAATGTCTCCCAAAATTTTTTTCAAGGCTGAGAATGCTCATCCTTCCCTAATAATTTCATGTGATTTTCTCTTTCTCATATGAGGCCCTGGATTTCAAATCCTGTATACAGTACATAACTATCCCAACAAAGTTGATTTAAGCACAACCTATATCTTCCTCTGTAGACCCAGGACAACCTATGTTAAAGACATAACTCAAAGTATGTGGAAAGAAAAAGTATGTCAGGAACAACCGGATCCATGATCAATGACATAAGTAGAGATAGGTTCACATAAACAGATGTGCAGCTCATTGTTTATGGAATTCAGTGTCTTGGTCCTGATGTGCATCAAATAAACATTCCCTGTTCTTTCCTCTACAAATTCAGTTTCTTCTGTTCCTGTTCCAGAATGTATTGTCTAGTAGCTAACAAGGAATGCATCCATCCTGTTACCTCTCCATCAAGTGACATTACAAAAGATGAGTATTTTCTCTATTTGCAGACCAATTTTCAGGGAATTTTTTGAAATTTAGTAATCTTTGAGATCTCTATTTCCAACAAATATTGCTGAAATTGACCGACTGGAAGCCTAAAAGAGAGAGCAGGGGAATAATGCACACTCTCATGCACATGCAAGTGGAGGTCTCTTCTTCCCAGTTTGAAAATATTGATTTCATTCCTAAAATAATAAAAAAGACTATATTCCTGTCTGCCTTATCTGTATCTTACATACGGAGAACCTCTAGATTCTAAAACATAAAATATTTTTACTTCATCTGTATTTTTCCTGTCAGAAATTACCTTCTAAAAATTTCCTCACTATATTAAATAATTTAGAAACTGTCACTTTTTTTTTCTCATAATCTCAATTTTGACAAAGCAAAGTTTCTAACATGCTACAGAAACCCACATGTAAAATTGTCTTTGCCTAGCTTTTAAGTGTATTTTAAAATTCTCTTTAAATTTTAAATGTCTCCTAACATGAAATGGTTTAACGCAGATTTAAAATCTTCATATATTCTTATTATTGTTTCTCCTCTGTTTGAATGTGACAGTTTGCATAGGTAGTTTGATGTTGGCCTTGCTTGTCATTTCCCATTGCCATCAGGCAGTCAATCCTGTTCAGTAATTTGAACTTCCGTAAATATACAAAGGATGGTGGTGCCCATATAACCTTTTTTTAAGAAGGTCAATATTAGGATTCCATTTAGGCTTCATTTATTCAGAGACTGAATAAATCTATGCTTGCTGATTAAAGAGTGACATGCTAGACTTTAGCTAACTACCACCAATACATAAGTACTGCCATCTATCAAGTCTCTTACATTTCTTACATCACATACCTGATATAATCACTGTATGTCTGGCACAAGTATCCTTTGTTTGGATCTTGTAAATAAGAATTTGAAAAGAGGTATCATGAAGTGCTACTTGCAGATCCAGTAAGTTTCGTTTGAATTCAATGCATCATATTCGGTATGCAGTCCCAATGACTTTACAACTGTTCAACATTTAGCTAAATACAGTATATATGCTTGTTTTTGTTTTATGAGTTTACAATCAAATACCTCTAAACTCTTGCATTACAGGTCTTCTTCTCGCCTTTTGTTTAAGTTTGTTTGTGCACATGGAAAAAGCCTTACAATAGTCTGTAAAGCTTTTTTCTACATTTCTTCCTCACAGACTGAACAGCATTCTAAGGAGACTGCATTGCTAACAAAACCTGTAAAAGCTACTCGTTAACAAGGCACCTGTAAAACTGGTGGTAAAGAGGATGATATATGTTTTTTCCTTGACACTACCATTTCTCAAATTGATAAAAGCAAGAAAGTGCACCTTTAATTGCCTTAGGTGCTGTGAATTACCACACAAAATAAGAAATATCACCTCTACTTGAAGGTTCAGTTTTTAAAAAATAATTTTATTACTTTTTTTTTTTTTTTTTAATAAGAGTATCTCCAGATACAACAAAAACAGTATCTCAAAGCCCACTGTTATGTAAATCCTTCTGTGTTGCACAAAGCTTTCTGCACTGTAGGACAATTGCTGAGTGCAATAAAACGTTCTCTATCAATCTGTGTCATAGCACATTGCTTGTTGCCTTGAATATAGCGTATAAGCCAGCCAGAAGGCAATCTCTCTTATTTTTTTTTTTTCCCTTAGAAAGATAACAACAGTGATCCAGACTTTGTATTGCAACCGTCAGAAGTTCAAATAAAATGTGGATAGTAGATGTCACCTACCATGTTTTGGGAGGAGATAGCAAATCCTTTTTAACCATCTATGCTTTCCATGGCAATTTGCAAGATTTTAAAACTATCCAGGGACATATGTACATGCCAATTTTTCATTTGCTATTGTACATGCATATTCCTGCTATCATAGATGTGATCCACATGCATAATTTTACTTGTGGTAATATAGTTGCACCTGCAGTCATCACAATTATGTTTGTAGTTTATTTATTTATTTTTTCTAACTTTCCTATGTGTTGACAAATACAAAATTGTAAAGTGTCACACTATGGTGTCCACAACTGCATATCCATACATCCAGCTGTTTAAATAGTCCTAGAAGATAGCAAGCTTATTTATGCAATGACTTAGACTAACATTATTTTTCACTTAGGATTCAATGGATTCACGGCACCAGGATGGGAGGAATAATGCAAGTCAGTGATGCAGCTGGTATTTCAAGATTTACGTGATAAATACCTTTGTTGATGAAAATAAAGGAAAAAGCAAAATTATTTACATATATGCCTCACACAACCACCCTGTAAAATAGTAGCTACACTGATTGTTGTCACAAACAGTGTTCAGGTTGTCACTTGATACAATTTGATTTAGTGGGCTATGTCACAAAGCAGGAACATTACTGATGTGAGCTCTGACTGTGTGCATCCATAAATAGCTCAAGGAAGTTTAAAAAAGGCAAATTATTGCTTATAAAAGAATCAAATGAATTAAATGGAAAATATATACTTTTTACTTTCTATATCTAGAGAGGTTGTTTGGATTACAGTTGAGAAAATTAAATTATGATCTATTAAAGCTATTTTTTGGAGTTCATACTTTAGTAGAAGAAAAAGAATAACTTTAAAATCAGAAAACTTTAAAATAAGTATTTCTAATTACAATATCTTATATCACACATCATCTTGATTAAGTAAAGTAGGAGAGAAAAAGGCTAAAAGAAGATATATCCCCAGAAATTCGTTAAGAGGTTTTGCATTCTAGGTAGCATTTACCAAAGTATTTTTGGAAATCTACCTGCAGGATGTGATCCTGACATAGGTATAATGTGATATTTACTCTTAAGACAACTTTAGACATAGGTACACTCTACCTCCAGAGTTACATAGATTGGGTGACCTCCTCATTGCCATTCAGAATATCTGTTGCACATGGAAAACAGAACTCAGAAATCATACAGCAGCAAACCCCAAGCTCCCTGGAAAGCTAAAGATGGATGACTTCTTCAGACTGATGGAGATCAATAATGTTTTTGAACCATATGAGTGACTTCACTGGTAACCTAGGGACATACCCAAAGATAATAATTTCATCAAGGTCAGCTGACTACCTGTGAATTTGCTGAACTGGGTGGAGTCCTAAAAGGTTGTATCCCAGCAATATATGGACAAAGCATGGCAAATAATGTTTCTTGTAACAGCTTTTTATTTATTTATTTATTATTTTTCAGTGTTTCTAAGGAAATCATTTCTGTTTACTCTTCTGCTTACTTGTCATCTAGTGACTGACAAGGCACTTAGAACACTACATAAACACTACAAAAGCTTACTTATATACAATTCTTTCCTTTGCTCTGAGTGATAGAAATCCCTAACAGATTGATTATAGTTTTCAATTAACTTGAAAGCCATTCTGTTGACAGCAGTCTGAGAGGTCTCTGTGCTCCTCAGGCAAGAAAGTATGAACAAAGCATAACAACATTTTTCCCAGCAGCTGCTGATGAACTGCATGTCTTAGAGCTTCAACAGACACAGAAAAACCTTTTGCAAAGGCCAAAGCCCATTCTTCATTTACAGGCCATGCTGACACAGTTTGGAATGAGAAATAAAACTAGGAATGCTGTAACATTAAATCTATACTTACAGCCTGTCAAGAGGCCAACTATGTTTTAAATATAAGCATCTCTCTGTATTTATATGTGCGTGCTTTATGAAGCTGCATGCAATAGAAATATTAATGTACATGAATGTTTTCTTTTAAAATATGCAAATTTTAATGCATTGTTTTCAGTTATGAATCTATAACTAAAGATAATTTGAACAGAATAAAATCATGAGAATGAATATGAATTCATCTCAGTAAACATGTTTCTAGAAGCATGGAACCAGTCAGACTGGGCTTTGAGAAACCTGGTCTAGTGGGAGGTGTCCCCGTCCATGACAGGGGTGCGGGAACTAGATGATCCTTAAGGTCCCTTCCAACCCAAACCATTCCATCATATTATAACTTAACATGTTTTGAAAACCAGGTAGGATTCTTGTGCATGGCTCACTTTTTACTGGCTAGTACTTGTACTACTGGCTAGTACTTGTACTAGTGGACTTTTCAAGGCTGAATCCAGTTTATCTCAGGCAAATAAGAGCACATTTTAAACTTAAATTTTAAATTGAATTTTAAATTAACATATTTTACAAGGAAATCTCCCAATCAGCTCATTTGAACTTTTTTCTTGTCACTATACAACATACATTCCAGGTATCTTCTATGTTATCTTCTGTCAGACTGCAAGTATTTTTCCCACTGTACACTTCAAAATGTCTGAATGTAATTGAAAAAATAGCAGTTAAAATGGAAACTTTTTTTTAAAGTTTCTGTGATTGATTAACACATTTTAAATCACTAGTGGGAAGTTAAGTAGGCTTTGTTTGTATCATGCTGCATAACCTACGCAGAGAGAGGAACAAGAATGAAAGTGGTACTCATCTATAAAACACTTTTAATTCTTGACACTTAGCTTGCTTTAAACTTACTTATTAACATCACTATCTTTGAATATTTATTGATCACTTCTATTTTGGTTCAGTGGGATTAAAGTACATTTTATAAATCAATAAATATTAGAAAACATTGTTATCTTCAAATTTTTGCTGTAAATGGAGACTGACCTACATACAGAGAAGACCTGTTGCTTGCTCAGCAAAAGCAGAAACACTGTTCCTGCCTGTGCTGACTTTCCTAGGCTGTTTTCCTCCCTAAACGAACAGGCTGCTTGTTAGGACAATAAAACTTTCTTGGGTGCCCTTGTGATATGATAACGCAGATGTCAACACAGTAGTTCACTAAGGGCTTTTGATCTCAATTTCAGGCAATCCCTGAGAATGCTTTCTAAGCAGTGTGTTTCCCCACATGCCCACTCTCTGCAACACACTGCTGTCCATGTTACTGAAAGAGGCAAAACATCCACCTTGAGAAAACACAAATCACAATCTAGAATAATGGATTGATCTTGCACTCTTTTTATACTACATTAATATGCTGAACTGTCAGCTGTGGCAGCTGAGGAGTAGCCATTCCACCCATTCTGCAGCCTGCGGTGTGACTGTGTAGCTGAGAGCTAGGGCTGACTGTATTTTAGCTAGCAGTTGGCATAAATAATGCAGAATTATGAACCACAACACTTAAATTCGTGATACCTTGGTTTGGTTCAGCTGAATTAATTGTGGTTTATTCAGATCAGCTCACTTTTTTTTTTTTTTTTTAAACCGTTCATTGAGCTCCAATTTCAACCTGTGTCCTAAAATTAATTTCTTGGATCATTAAAGTCCAAGAAGCTCAACAAGCTCTCCAAATAACTGGAAAAAAAGATGAAATTCTCTTTATGAAAGTATGAACTAGCTTTCTGCAGTAATAACAATAATGACAACAGGAACAAAATAATCAAGAAAATGTCTTCCTGAAGGCCAACCCAACAGCTGCTGGCTATCTTTTTCTCTTCAGTGTGACTTCACTAGAAATGAAATTCCTTCAGAGCATTGGAAAGCTTCCCTGCTTTAATCGTCCTCTGTGAACAGAGAACCTTACCTTCTCCAAGGTTAGGAATGCAATTTATTGGAAACAACATCAATCCCAGCAAAGCAAAATTCATGTAACTCGTCTGTGGAACTATTCACTCCATACAGTAACTTGACTTAGAATCAGGCTGCTTCTTAAGGACACGAAGTAAATAAAAATTTTTCAGAAGTAACAGACCAGGGTCTTCTGGTTTGTAAAGATTTATAGCACTTGATAAAATATCTGATTTTTACTGGCAGGAGCTTAATGACTTCTGTCTGCAAAGTGACATGTCTCTGTCATTATTCAGAATATACACATCTGTAAAAAAAAATGGAGAAACACAGATTCTTTAGGAGACAGTTAAAAACCACTCAGCAATTCATGACATGGTACAGATTGCATAAATGACTCATTGCTGCTCGCTTACAGTTTGAGGAGACGTAATTAATTGATATTCAAATACATAACTGGAAAAGCTGTAGACAAAACATGTGTCGTCACTGTTGTTTGTTTTCAAAAATAAGCAGAAATTCTTTTCCCCCATGAATGTGCACGGAAAGAAAAGATGTAATATTCCTGTGAGCATTACACAAACAGTAGTCCTTGTGTACCTGCATATGCAGAGAAGTTTACTAAAATTCACAGGTGCCAGAATAATATGGAAGAAAATATTCTTCTACTATCTTGAAACCACATAATGAATTCAGAAATAAATTAGTTTGGAAGATATTAGAAATAATGTATTACTATTGAACATTCAGGTGATATATAACCATGGTGGAAATGTTTGAAAGAAGCTAAGTGGCAAAGTTGGGCTGCCTCAGTTGGGTTGTTCTGTTTTTCTGTAAGATGAATTGATAAATAAAATATCAAGATTGTGTATATATAGATTTATTCAATAATTTTTTGTAAACAGGAAGATATTGAATAGAAAATTTATTGTGTAGTGTACCAACATGTACCTGGGAGATGTGGAAAATAACTTGATTTTTAGACAACTAAAAGAGTTACAGAAACTGATAACATCTTTTCATCTAGAATTAGCAGATTTGCTTCAGATGATGCATTTTATTATCCTTTCTGGACAGTTCAGGGAGCTAAGAAACTATGATTTTACTGAAAAATGTATAGGGAAACAAAAAATACATTTCCATAAAAGACAAAAATGAAAAAAAAATGCCCTGCTCCGTGGAATTAAGGTATCACAGTATCACAGTATCACAGATTTCTAGGTTGGAAGAGACCTCAAGATCATCGAGTCCAACCTCCGACCTAACACTAAGTACTCCACTAAACCATATCGCTAAGCTCTACATCTAAACGTCTTTTAAAGACCTCCAGGAATGGTGACTCCACCACCTCCCTGGGCAGCCCGTTCCAATGCTTAATAACCCTTTCGGTAAAGAAGTACTTCCTAACATCCAACCTAAAACTCCCCTGTCACAACTTTCGCCCATTCCCCCTTGTCCTGTCACCAGGCACGTAGGAGAACAGACCAACCCCCACCTCTTTACAGCCTCCTTTAAGGTAACTGTAGAGAGCGATAAGGTCGCCCCTGAGCCTCCTCTTCTCCAGGCTGAACAAGCCCAGCTCCCTCAGCCGCTCCTCGTAAGACTTGTTCTCCAGACCCCTTACCAGCTTGGTCGCCCTTCTCTGGACTCGCTCGAGCACGTCCATGTCCTTCTTGTAGCGAGGGGCCCAAAACTGAACACAGTACTCGAGGTGCGGCCTCACCAGAGCCGAGTACAGGGGCACAATCACTTCCCTAGACCTGCTGGCCACACTGCTTCTTACACAAGCCAGGATGCTGTTGGCCTTCTTGGCCACCTGGGCACACTGCTGGCTCATATTCAGCTGCCTATCAACCAATACTCCCAGGTCCTTCTCGGCCAGGCAGCTTTCCAGCCACTCATCTCCCAGCCTGTAGCTCTGCTTGGGGTTGTTGTGCCCCAGGTGCAGGACCCGGCACTTGGCCTTGTTGAACTTCATACAGTTGGCCTCAGCCCATCGCTCCAGCCTATTCAGATCCTCCTGCAGAGCCTTCCTGCCCTCGAGCAGATCGATACACTCACTTAGCTTGGTGTCATCTGCAAACTTACTGAGGGTGCACTGGACGCCCTCATCCAGATCATCGATAAAGATATTAAAGAGGACCGGCCCCAGTACCGAGCCCTGGGGGACTCCACTAGTAACTGGCCTCCAGCCAGATTTGACTCCATTCACCACAACTCTCTGGGCCCGGCTATCCAGCCAGTTTCTAACCCAGCGAAGCGTATGCCAGTCCAAGCCCCGAGCAGCCAGATTCTTGAGGAGAATGTTGTGGGGAACGGTGTCAAAAGCCTTACTGAGGTCAAGGTAAACCACATCCACAGCCTTTCCCTCATCCACCAAGCGCGTCACTTTCTCATAGAAGGAGATCAGGTTCGTCAAGCAGGACCTGCCTTTCATAAACCCATGCTGACTGGGCCTGATCGCCTGCTTGCCCTGCAAGTGCCGCATGATGACCCTCAAGATAATCTGCTCCATGAGCTTTCCTGGGACTGAGGTCAAACTGACAGGCCTATAGTTCCCCGGGTCTGCCCTCCGGCCCTTCTTATAGATGGGCGTCACATTGGCTAGCCGCCAGTCAACTGGGACCTCCTCCGATAGCCAGGACTGCCGATAAATGATGGAAAGCGGCTCGGCCAGCTCCTCCGCCAGTTCTTTCAGTACCCTCGGGTGCATCCCATCCGGCCCCATCGACTTGCGCACATCCAAGCTCCGTAGCAGGTCGCCAACCATTTCCTCATGGATAGCGAAGGCCACATCCTGCTCCCCATCCCCTTCCACCAGCTCAAGGCACTGGGTATCCAGAGAACAACTGGTATTGCCGCTAAAGACTGAGGCAAAGAAGGCATTAAGCACCTCAGTCTTTTCCTCATCCTTAGTAACTAGGTTTCCCCTCGCATCCAGTAAAGGATGGAGACTCTCCTTAGTCCTCCGTTTCGCGTTGATATATTTGTAAAAGGATTTTTTGTTGTCTTTAACGGCAGTAGCCAGGTTGAGCTCCAGATGAGCTTTGGCCTTTCTAATTTTGTCCCTGCACAGCCTCGCTACATCCTTGTAGTCCTCCTCAGTGGCCCGCCCTTTTTTCCAACGATTATAAACCCTCTTTTTTCTGCTAAGCACAAGCCGCAACTCTCTGTTGAGCCAGGCCGGTCTTCTTCCACGCCGGCTCGTCTTTGGACACGTGGGGACGGACCGCTCCTGTGCCATCACGATTTCCTTCTTGAGGAGCGCCCAGCCTTCCTGGACTCCTCTGCCCTTCAGAACCGCCTCCCAAGGGACTCGGCCAACCAGCGTCCTGAGCAGCTCAAAGTCAGCCCTCCGGAAGTCCAATACAGCAGTTTTACTGGTCCCCTTCCTGGCCTCGCCAAGAATAGAGAACTCTACCATTTCGTGGTCACTCTGCCCAAGACAGTTTCCGACCACCACATCTCCCACCAGTCCTCCTCTGTTTGTGAAGAGA
Source organism: Anser brachyrhynchus (assembly GCF_964034855.1). Classification (NCBI taxonomy): domain Eukaryota; kingdom Metazoa; phylum Chordata; class Aves; order Anseriformes; family Anatidae; genus Anser; species Anser brachyrhynchus. The sequence goes on along the minus strand of NC_137695.1, from coordinate 73,792,460 downwards.
AGGTCTAGCGGGGCACCATCCTTGGTAGGTTCACTGACCAGCTGTGTCAGGAAGCTATCTCCCACGCTCTCCAGAAACCTCCTAGACTGCTTTCTCTGTGCCGTGTTGTGTTTCCAGGATATGTCTGGGAAGTTGAAGTCCCCCACGAGGACAGATGCCGACGATTTTGCAACTTCTGTCAGTTGCCTACAGGTATCTGTAAGTATTTTACTGTCATGTCTCTTTGCTTCCCAGATGTTATCAGAAATTAGTTACCGTTAAAAGCAGAAAGTAGAATCAATATTTTCATTAACAGTAAGGCAGAGATAAATTCTTGTAAATAGGTTTGCATTTGAATTGTTCTTTCTAGCTTCACTTTTTTTTTTTTTTTTTTCATAAGGAAACAAGAACACAAGAAATACACATTGTGTTTATTTTTACACTGCTTGCAAGGGTTTAGTACTTGTTTCACTCAGACAGTTGCAGCACATGGAACTGAATTCCAGCACTGCAAGCAGGACTTGGGAAAGGTGAGAAAAAATACATGGGACAGACACAGCCCTTCTGCATGCATTCAGATTCCAGGCAATCACCAGCCCTTGATCTCTTCCAGTCACAGGTCTCATTTTCATTCTCTTAATATGCAGATATCTTTAAAAACAGGCTAGCTGCTGCATCACACCCGCCTTATAATTCTCTGAATTAATGAAAAATGACAAAATTATTTGGTTTCTGAAAGGTTATTTATTTAATTTTTTTATTCTTATATTCCCAGGCCTATAACCCCATCTGAACAACAGTGTTACCGACAGCCTCTGCAAAGCAGACTGCAACTCGGAATGCACTCAAAAACAAACAAACAAACAAAAAAAAAAACAAAAAAAAAACCAACCAACCAAACAAACAGGGATTACTCAGGCAGCAGTCAGAGATTGTAAACATTTTACAAGACTGGACCTTTAATTTTCATGAACAAAGGACAAGAAATGATTGCAGCAAAACTTACAGCATTACACTTCTATGAAACGGGTACATTAAGCAATCTTAAAGAAAACCAAGCAGAAGGAATATTTATACTGTCAACAGGGAGCAAGAGAAAGCCTTTAAATTGTGATCTCATTGTAATTTAATATTCAGTTTTGCTAAACCTTCAGTTTCCATTATCTTTGTCTCCGTGTCACTATGCTCAGCATAAGTTTGTATGTCATGTTTACTTAGTAACCTTGACTCAGTCGTACCCAAGGCTTCCGTGTACACAAGAAACTCTAAAATGGCTGACTTTAAATGTGACATTTATGTAATGGAAAACAGTTGGTGGAGCTTCTTTTTAGTCTAGGAAGCTTTATCAAATTAAAGAATTAAGATTCATTAAAGAAATAGATATTGAAGCAGACAAAGATTGTGATGTCTTTAGACAAACTTTAAAAGGGAAATCTAATCATCTTTGAACTTCAGAACATCTGATTCTGTTCAGAGGCTTAGAAATACCAATGCTGTTTTTAATTTCTGATGTTTCCGTCTGCTTTTTATTTTATTTTTGGCCATTTAAATGATTTGCATAATTACAATTATCGTGAAACAGCCTAATGTAGTGATTTGATGGTTATAAAATGTCACAAAGTTGGAATAATGACAGATTAGAAAAGTCAAATTTAGTATATTCTTCAAAGGCTGAATACACCTCATTATTTCTCAGTGTCTTTGCTCTTTGTTATGGTGAATCAAATGAGGTTATTCATATAGCAATCAAACCTCTCGACAACCAATTTCTGTATGCTTTTTCAGCAAATTGAAAGAACTTCTATTTACTTCAGATCAAACAAATACTGGACTCAATTTCAGTTTTAATGAGGTTGACTAAAACAAATATAAAATAATTCAGAAAGTTACTGAATTAAGTACTTGACAAAATTAAATAAGGTTAATAATCTGCTTTAGTTTTACATTTAGTATTCCTACTGGGACTACATTTCACATAAGTTTATTGGACATTTATTGTATATAAAGTAAGATATAAAACAAAGTCATGAATAGCATACAACAAATACAAGTTTTCTTTTTGAGCATTAAATATAGCTACTTACAGCTGCAGCAAATGCAAAGGTATTTCAGTAAAAAAACAGTGAAAGCTCAGGTTTGTTTGAATAATATATTATTATTCATTTGCATAGATCATAATTATAGATTTGTGTTTGCATTTTAATAAATGTAGATCCCACTAGGGTAATAAATAGTAACAGGTTTATTCATAAAATGCAACTAAATTATGTTTATTATTATTATTATTATTGATTTCCTCTTGGATCTATGGATTATAAAGCTAAAATAAATATATTTTAAACAGCCATTCTCAATTTATGGCCATTTACTCCACCATATATACTTTATGTATTTTAATCAATTTCATAAACACTTTATAGATTATTTCTTGAAGAAAACTTGCTAAAATAATGCATAGCACTTAACATAATTCACACTGAACAGTTTTAAATTCTCATTTTTACAGCCTTTCTTTTTATTATGTGTATATGAAGACATATTTATACTGTGATCATTTAACTGTAGTTAAAATAGCTTAAATAAATTGTACAATGCAATAACAGTGATGCATTTTAGCAAGGATTTTATCTTTCATATTTTTGCTGTAAAATAGCATGTTTCAGGTTCTTAATATCTGCTAATGGCAATACCAAATTTCCAAGAGCCTTCATCTACTTTACCATTCACCTACAAAATATCTAGAGTCCAAATTCTCTACCTGATTCTAATAACATCAAATACACTTTAAGTGACTTGGCACTCTTAGAACTGAAATGCCATAAAATATAAATGGGTGTCCAAACACTCAAATTAAAAACAAAACAAAACAAAACAAAACAAAACAAAACAAAACCCCATAACTCCAATATCTTGGTAGTCAGTTTCATCCTTTACATTGCCTTCAGAGTGCTGTGGACCTTCTGGATCACTTGAGCAATCCTTGGGTATTTTCATAAACATCTGTAATATACATATGTAAGCTCACACACATGTATATGCACGTGTACATATATGCTAAGGAAAGATCACTCAGGAAAGGGTAAAGGAGAGTAACTTGAGCATTTGTGATTGGGTCTTCACACAGGCCTGGCTGGTAGCTACTCCTCAGTGTCTTCCTAAATTCTCAATTTCACAGCTATGGCTAGAAGTTATGGTATAGGGTTGTCCTTCATGGAGTTTTTAGATCAAGAGGAACTGTGGAGATTTCCCAGTGTAATTCTTCTTTATCATCTCCTTCACAAAGATCATTGGTCCTATTAGGAGCCAACGTATCTGAATATAAATAAGGACTCCAGGAGGGCTGGGTTAAGGCACCAGTGCTTTGGAAACTATTCAGAATACCTTCTCCTATGCCTTTTTCCTAGTCTTCTCTTAATCTTTTGTGACTGACCAATAAACCCCTACAATGGAAGAAGGCTTGGCGGAGATAGGCAATGGTGATGTGCCCATGAAGCTCAGAGAATAATGCAGGATGTGACTTGACCATAGCAGTTAAAAGAACCTATAAAATAATGCAGAACGTGACTTGACCACAGCAGTTAAAAGAAGCTGAATTTATCTTAATACAAAGGGGGCCCTGAGGGTGGCCTTTGTTTTAGATAAATAACTATCAACAATTAGATGGATCAAGTCATGGTATAAACGTTTCTCCCAGAGTTCATTAAAAGAGTATTAATATATCCCTGAGTTGGCCAAACCAGCATGGAGGGGAGTGACTATGTGGCTCAGCCCAACACAGAGAATAAAAACAAAACAACTAGCTAAACAATTTCAAGGAGAGCAACATGCTTCAGCTGGTTTCAACCTGCATATTCCTTCTAGATGGTTGGGGATGCCCAATGTCTTGATGGTAAATATATAGAGAATGATAATGGGAATTAATTTTGTACTGTGATCATTCAACTGCTATATTGTGCTTGTATAGTAGTTTCGGTACATTGTTGTATTGCTTTTCTAAATCAATATTCCATGTATTGTCAACCATCTCCTAATAAATAAATTTTATATTAAAAATATTACTCTCCACACATGGAATGTCTAAAAGAACCTGGTCAGAGAACATTGGACTCTGATTGGACTCTTTCACTCATGAACTCAATTTAAAAAATGGAGTTAAGGAATAATTTCAAATTGCTGTATATGAGGAGGATGCATTAGCCATAGCTTACATCCTGTATAAAACCCAGACTAGAAAATTAAAACACTATATAGAAACCTATACAAACCTGGTAAACTTCTGTTGAACTCCACAGAAATGCATTTCAATTGTTGAACAGAGTTGGTGAATAAATATGGACAAGGATCACAGCTGAGTAATGAAGATGGTGTAAAAACCTACTAGTAGCCCATTTAGATGAAGAACCTATTACCTCTGGGAATCTTCTTTTTAGTGACCAAGCATGAGGAGCTGGATAAATGATGAAATGATTCATTCTGCAATGTCTTGGTTAAAAATCATGTTTACTGCTTTGTCTTTTTTAAATTAAATTTGGTTTATGATGGTGCTTATGAATAATAAAGCAAGTACTAAAGAAAAAAATGCCATAAAAAAGTATGTTTGGAAATTTACTGGTCTTCTCACATGGTTTACATTTTGCATAAATTTACAGTGTTGTTTGTAATGCTCTGATATTGCACGCTAAGTGTCTTCTGAGTGTTTAAATAAACATAACCCAAGTAGATAATATATATATATATTTGTCTCTAAAGATAAGATATGAACCAGAAATTTAACTAACAGAAAATGAAAAATAAGATCTATACCTGCCCACCCAATCTAAAGCAAGTATAGATCAGTTTTAAATACCTGGCTGTACACTGGCTTTTTAAAAATCCTATTTTTCTTAAAATACACATGAAACAATGTTTTAAGACATTGGCTATCCTGATAAGTGCATTAAGAAACATGGAATATGTTATTTGATGCTCTAAGTACAAGATTACTCTGTGCAGAGCATGTTGTGGAAAACTTCCCTTTTTATTCATCATCAATCATCTATGATTTACCACGTAGATTATACTGGGGATTCTTAATACTGTGCTATTTGTTCATGTTTCTGGAGAATGTCTAACTTTGACTTGTTAATTTTGAACCGTTTGAACCAAATCTTTCTCTCAGTTACAGGGTGTTGTGTGAAGCTAGATAAATTAAAATCAAAAGGGTTTTAAGCTCTCTGGATTGGGATCATTCCCCCTTGCTCCCAGTCCCAGATTTCTTATCTTTTTATTTGAAATACTATAGTCAAATAGTATTTTTCAACTTTTCAACATAAATACCACCTGTCAATTTGAAGGGAACACTATGCACGTATAAAGAATACCCATTTTGGAGATTTCTAAAGATCGCCAGATAGCACTTCAATCACCAATAATTCTTCTGTGTTGCCTGTAATTCTGAGGAAGCGTACATGTGAACTCTGAGAGTTTTTCTGAATGTTGATGTCATGTTGCCTAGAACACTGTGTTATCTTACTTTATAGAATGCCTAATAGAGAATGTACAATAGGGGCTGAGGTATGTCATGATATTTTTACTATAGATAAATAAAGTCTCTCACACAGGAGTCACGAAGAAATACGGAGAAAAAAAATCTTCTGTTAACAAATGTGAAGGAGAGAAGAATCTTTCTGCACCAAATTCAGGATGAAGTCTGCATACTGCTTTAGAGTCATGAATGTCTCACTACACTAGATTCAGAAAGTGGTATCTGACACATGATGAATGTTGCTCCATGAGTAGTGCAGTTAAGTAGATATGATTACTTGTCATTTAAAATCTCAACAACTGTAAGGAGTATTTTCAAAATCTGACATCTAGGTATAAGATAAGTATATTAACCTACTGGATCTGTTATAGAAATCTAAGCACATAAAAGTAAACTAAAGGTATAATTTTCCACAATATTTTTCATAAATGGTATCAGGTGAATGCATAATAACATGGTATGACTTGTGAAATGTTACTTGAGGATCATAATTAACTTCAGGATTGAAAAACCACACAAGGATTTATTGTAACAGCCAATTTTCCATTAATAATGTTCTGTATTTTCAGAGCAATGGTGAAAAGAATTTTACTTCCCCAGGAAGAGAGTTAATGAGAACATTTTCCTGTACCAAAGCAATTTCCAAGACTTTCCAAGACTTTCAGGACTTAATAAGTATGGTTTTGCAGCATTTGACATTTTATTTTACAAGCAGCTGATGTCCAGTGCTTTGCATGTTTATTTTACGCCAGAAACTAGAAATCAAGGGTAAACGAATACCTCAGGTTTTGTATTTGATTAGTGCCAGCTGTTCAATTCCTTACTGATCAAACTGAGAAAACTGCACCACCTTTTCAGCTAATGGAAATCTGGAGAACTCTCATTACTTCAGTGATGAAACACTAATCTACAGCTCTTTAAGAGGTAGCTACAATTTATCTTCCCTCTTTACACTTTCACAGTTCAAGAGCCTAGTGGAACTACCTGAACGCAGAACTGTTGGAAGTCTTCTACTAAATGCAAAATGGAGGTTTAAATATTCACAAAGGAGCTCTCATGGAGTGATCACTGGAGGTGGTCAAACATTATTTAGTCTTGGACTGCCTTAGTAAGCATTTGAAAATCTATCTCTTGCAACTGGTAAGCTTTAAATTCGTTTCTGAAAGGTATCTATAAATGTTCAACAAATTCCTGGAAAACAGTATTATTTATTTATTTATTTATTTATTTATTTCATGTAAATATTTGAATGTTAATGATAGCCCATAAAATCATATCAGAGAATCATAAAATGGTTTGGGTTGGAAGGGACCTTAAAGCCCATCTAATTCCAATACCCCTGTCATGGGCAGAGACACCTCCCACCAGACCAGGTTGCTCAAAACCCCACCCAACCCGGCCTTAAACACTCCCAGGACATTTTATTGGGCAATGCCCAAAGCCCTTTAAGTGGCAAGGACTTGGTAGCAGGGGCCTGCAGAGGTGGTCTCTGTGTCAGATCACAGTCAGCTCCAGCTGGCTCCAAAAGGGAGCCAAACCAGGGAGCAACACTGGTTGGGTCTCTATGAGAGCAGAGCTAAGGAAGAGGAAAAAACTGCTGGGCAACAGCAGGTGGGAAAGTGAGGAGTGAGAAACAGCCCTGCAGACCCCAATGTTTGTGCAGACAGAGGGACACCTTGCAGTACATACCCATATTGGAGCAGTTCTTGAGGAGCTGCTGCCTTTTTGGTAGCCCCTGCAGGATCAGTTCAGGAAGGATGGCATCCCATGGGAGGGACCCCACATGGAGCAGGGGCAGGGAGTGACCATGAAGGAGCAGCGGAGACGAAGTATCAGGGACTGACCGCAGCCCCCGTTCGCCGTTCCCCTGCACCACTTGAGGGGAGGACATAGAAGAGAGTAGATGGGGCGAAGGTGCCTTTAGTTTGTTTTGAGTTTCTTGCTGCTCTAACTTGACAGTAATAAGTAACAAATTACATTTATCTCCCTGTGCTGAGTCTGTTTTGCCCATGATGCCAATTGTTGAGTGATGTCCCTGTCTTTATCTCAACCCTTGAGCCCTTTACATTCTATTTTCTCCCCCTTTTGCTTTGAGGAGGGGGAGTGAGAGAGCGGTTGTGGTGGAGCACAGCTGCCCAGCTAAGTGAAACCACCACACTCTGGACTTGCTCTAATAGGTCCATGTTCTTCTTATATTGGAAGATCCAGAGCTGAATGCTGTACTCCAGGTGTAGTTTAGCGAGAGCAGAGGGGAAGAATAACATAAGACCAAATATAGCAGGATCAAGACAGAGCCCTCCTGCTCACTAAACATTTGAGAACATGTAGACTCACTATATTGACATCACCTGTGAACTACATATTGTTCTGTGCTGTGTCTCAAAATAAGTTTGCTATTTTTACAAATAGCTTATATTAGAAATTCTACAATTTTTTTTTGTTTTGTTTTGTTTTTGTTTTTCCTTTTACAGGCAAGTTGAAAAGGAACTAGAGAGTGATTTAAAAGAGACAGCTCTGTATTAGCTGAAATCCTGTAACCAAACATACTAATGTCTTATACAAATATAGTGAATAATTCCTATCTCGGCTCACTGTGTTGTAAGAAACAAATAAGTTCTTTGGAAAGAGAAGCCTCTTTCACATTTTTTTATTTTATTTATTTTTTTTGTGTGTGCAGTGAGATTATCTTTAGAAAGACAGGATCTCCAAAGAATGAATAGCCTTTTGAATGCTTCCTTGAGTCCTGACAGCTTTCAGTCCTGACATTTTTTCTACTAGTTTTTTAAAAGACTTGTCAGTTTCCTGGCTCTTGACAGGTATATGTTCATACGCTCATCACTTTGGCATCCCATTTTTCCCTGCCCCTGTCAATAATCACTCCAAAGCTTGGCAGATACTCCTGATTTCTCCTTTGCTTTCTTTAAAATAGCTGTTCTCATTTCTGTGTCTGGACCATGTTGCATTTTGTTTAGCACTCTTCATAGCACAGCAGTCCTTTCCCCTCATGTCATTCCTTGCTAATGTCACTCCTCTGCTGCGTTGTTCTAATGAGCTATTTAGTTTCCTGACGTGTGATGACTGTCACTATCAATGTTTTCAGTGCTTACCAGTATGCCGATTCCTGAAGACACACATGCTCATAACTCAGATTTTACTCTGAGTGGATGGCTGGTTGCAGAAAGAGATACCTATTGTTTGTATCTTCAACATGTCCTGTAAACCTACATGTACCCAGGTAGTTATTTGTTTTAAAAATTTAGTGATAGACAGAATATTCTATAAACTAATAATTACAATGATCTTTAAAACACAGATCCAGAGTCTAAATAATTTGCCATATTTTGGCACCTTTCAAGGCACATAAACCCAGCTTTTATTAGGGAACCCTGGTGTTTTATAGCTTTTTAAATCTTTTAGGCAGTTTGTTCTAAAATTGAAATTACAGGATATTAAATATTAAATTTATTAATTGTAGTGGGGACTAATATGACGTTCACAAAAAATAGATTGGGGATTCACAAAACACAGTGGTAAACATGAGTGTTTTTAACCTTGAGAAAGTTATTGGATACAGTTGTCTGTGCTCACAGACTGTACTGGGCCTTCCACTAAGGTTTTATCTTACATATAATTTAGAAACGTATGCATTTTCCGTATGCATTTTTTTTTCCATATGCATTTTTCTTATGCTTTCTTTTTTTTTTTTTTTTTTTTTAATAGTAAAATATTGGTATGTATATAAAAATAATTAAATAACAGTGAAACTAAGAGATGTGTTTCACTCTACAGGAAAACTTGCTTCAGGACCTTTCTAGTTCCTTGATTCTGAGAAATAAAAGTGACTGTATATCTTATAGTATTTTCTGTCTAAACAGAGATTGAATCACCTTCAGTGTTGGCTCAGTAGGTCAGAATCCCCCAAATGGAGGCTGTTGTTACAGGAAATCAGAAGCAACTAATTGGTGTAGCAGTTTTTTCACCAAAAAGCTCACAGAAAAGGGCTGTAAACAGTAAAATTTGGGAAACAAACAAACAAACAAACAAAAAAACAGTAGATATTGGGTATTGCTCAGTTAGTCTATGTTGCTGATTTTCTCCCTCTAATGAAATACTGTTAGTTAAACTAACTGATTTGTGTATGTGAGAGGGGAAAATAAATTCACTGAGCACCAGAAGATTTAGATCAAATTTTTCAGATTCCTGTGTAGTGTATGAGGTCAGCACATGAACCCCTAAAATTCAATACTGGCCTTTCTGTCATTCAGAACCTGGAAGAGGAATTTAACAGGTAATTAGCTTGCTAAATTAAACCCCTTACTGATGGTTGTACTTCCCCATGACTTCTAATATTTATGTTTTGAGCTGATCTTGTAATAGTTGTGTGTACAAACAGTTCTGTGTACAAATAAATTATATTGTATTTGTTACATAAATAATAAGAATTAATGTATATGAACTTGAAGGGAAAAGCTGTGCAAATCTGCAAAGTGTTGATATCTCTTATTTAGATATACTCTCTTGACATGATCTGTTTTTCAAAAGTACTGAAGATCCATTATTTCCATTTGAGTCAGCTAGTTCTGCTCAGTAACAGACTCTCATATCAACCTTCAGTCCAAGAGATAAAGGTAGCACTTATTAAAACATCTCTGAAAAATCCATCTGTTGCTTTACTATATCTGAAAAACAGAGAACTGAGCTGTTTGGTATTTTAATTTTATTTTGTGAAAACACTTGAATATTAAACTGACTTGCTTGCTTATATAACTGTGCAAGGTACTGAAGTTTCCATTTATTATACAGGCTTTTCTGGGACAGGGAGCATTCACATCCTAAATTTTGGAACATTGTTCTTTAATATGTTACCTAAATTTTCTCTAAAGATCAAGAGATTATGGTATATATGTATAATTGGATTTACTCTGCTTAGAAAAATAAATAATTAATAATTTCAAAACAAAACTGACAGAAACATTTTCCTGCTTTTTTAAGAAAATCAGTTGCCAAGCTTCAGCTTCTAGCAACACATAAATTCACTGTGCTTTCACAGAGATTTTGTTATGTTCATTGTTTTTTACAGTAAGTTTTAAATTAATCCTTCAGAAAGTGTGGTTTGTTGTTTTTTTTTTAGAATGTGGTATAATGAAAGGATCTTCTTATACTGCACTTTTCCCTCCAAAGTAGAAGAGAAATTCTACTTTGCATCAATGGAATATTCTTCCATTTTCCCCCATCAACTCTAACTTTAACAGCATATTGACCATGTAACTTTCTTTGGAAAAAGGCATAAGTAGTATGTACTTTTGCTACCAATATAATGACCCCATCCAGAAAAACACATACCCATATACTTTAGATCAACCAATGAACGAGTTCTGTTGAGTCAAACAGAACATAAAAGATCTAATAAAGACAGTACTTGAGTATGCAGGAATATTTAAATAAATTTATATTCAGTGTAATTCTACAGTCTTTGTAGTTTCCAGTGTTCAAGAAAAAAACTGTCAGCTCAAAGTCTGGCAAAGCCATGCCAGACTGTTGCCATTATTGAAGACAGTAAAGTTTCATGTAGTTTTTATAACATGTCCTTCTCTCTCAATGGAAAGGTAGTCTCAGTAAAAAGAGAATGGTAATTATCAGTGAGATGCACCTAGGTACTGCATAAAACCTGCAGCTCCTCTAAAATACAAAGTGTTTAAGGTTACGATAAAAGAATAACATTTCAAGGTGAAATGAAAACTGATTTAATCTCACTTTTCAGTAAGATGTCAGAGCCTTTTAATCACTGAGTCTTTATTTAGCAAGGAAACCCATATTTCAGTAATTCAAAAAGACTAGATTAGGCCAGATGTCAGAAGCCAACAAAGATAAAATTGAAACACCCAAATGGTCACTGTCATGACAGCAATAGTAGGCATCTCAGCATTAATTCTCCATGTCGTGAGCAATTCTGTAAAATCATTCTACTCTTCAGATAAGCAATATATCCTACATACCTGAGAAGTAGAAAGTAGAATTAATAAAGTGAACTCTTTCTTACAAATAGTGCTGATTACTGTTAAGTAATCAACAATCAATAGGCATTTCCATGAGCATAAAAAATGTATCTATTTTAAACCATATAGTGCCATAGGAAAGTTTGTGTTTTTTGAGAGTGAGGCGGATGGTGCTATGTGTCCAGAGTCCACATTGTGCATATTCTGCAAAGTTTTACTTCAGACTGGACTTTCTTTTTTGTGGACCGAATGCCCATTGGCATTACAAGCGTGCTATTGTCACTGCGTTACACCACAAGCATGTTATGTCACTGTGCAGCAGTATTCACCATAGTTTCATCCAGTTACATGCTCTGAGGTCATTCCACTCCACTCTACTTTTTTTGATACACACTAAGCCACTTAGATATACCAAGACTCACATTAGGAATGTATTCAGCTGGGTCCTTCTTTTGATGTAAGACATATACTTGGTTACTTAGTTCACCCAGTAATCTTCCTTGAAGCTCCTGTTAAATTGTAATCTGAATTGCTGGCGACATTTAGATTTGACTGTTCTTTTCACACTGCAGCTTCAATTTCCTTATTTGAAATCTTCAAGAATTATAGTAGCCAGACAGTTCCTAGTAAGGACAATCTCCCCTAAAAAAATGTGCTTTGCTTTCAGGGATTTGGTCATCTTTCAGAACGACCTATTTATTAAGTAGGAAAAACATCTCTCTGGGTTAGTTTGTACTCTGGGCTACCTGAATGGGTCTTCTTCAAAACTGTTACACAAGAAGGGTGGTAAGCATAAATCTAAAAACAAAAACAAAACCAAACTAAAACCAAAACAAACAACAAAAAACTGTATAGTGTCTAGGCATGAATAATTAAAAAATCATTTTAAGCAAAAAAAGCTGCAGTTGCAGCTTGCATTTTACTTCCAGAATCAGAAGATAGAGATGAATTTAATTCCAATGAAAACAGATCCCAGGGCTCATAATGTACTATAAGATCAATTTCAGGATAAAATGTTCTTACTTTCTTAGTTGGGTTTTGTGATTTTTTTTTTTTTTGGGTTTGTTTGTTTTTTAATCTTCAACTTCCTGGGCCTTTTTAAGCTGAAATATATGTTTATGAAAAAAAAATGATTTTGCTGTGTGTTTCTCAGCATTACTGTGAACCTATTTCTGAAAAGAAACCATGGCTTCCACACTTGTGTGAGCAGAAGTGGAAGTGTGTCTACTACACTGTGACAACACTGGGGCTGCAGGCCAGACTTCCTAATTTGTGAAAAAGATGTTTTATATAAAGCTTATTTCTTGGAAGTATTGACTCAGCTGTGCAGACTGGTTAAGGGTGGGTGTGAGCTTTCTGCTCATTTGAAAGTGAATCAGTTGCAGCCAAGAAGTCATTACCTTTGTCTGGCACATTACCAAAACTAATACAGCCATCCTCTCAGAAAAGACATAAACAAATAGAGCATGCAATCAAAAGTTAGCTCAAACTTTAATTATACATACTTGCTCAGAAAAAAAAAAAAAAAGGAATATATAATTTCCTACTGTGAGTGTTTCAAAGAGAACCACTATTTTGACTCAAACATAATCAATATATTTTAAAATATGACTTTAATCAAACTATGTAAATCCCCAGAAAACAGTTTCATCTGTCTCGGTGGTCTTCTGTTAGAATCTAACAAAATGAATGGTACTCAGAGGAATCATTCTCTAAAATCTATTATCATATCTGCATTCTCTTCACAGCCCAGTTTTTTTTATTTTTTTTTTATTATTTTTTAATGTGTTGAATGTCTGCTGGCATTTAATACTCATTATCTGAAAGCAAATATCTTGAAGGATTTCAGAAGTGATCCTAATGACATCCTTAGACTTTAATTGAAGACAATGAATGTTATAGCAATTATATTATGAAGGGCAAGAATATGAAAACTATGTAGAATATCTAAAAATGCATTGACAGGTTGATTTATGAGATTTGGCCAAATTGCTCAGGAAAACTGCAGGGAATACTGTGTCATTACCTGATAATAATTCAACTGGAAATACCTAAGGAAATGCAAGCCAAGCCTGCAATATTTCTCTAGTCAATGCCCACATTTCTTCTTTTATTGATTTTTAGATATGATCATCTGTTTCATCTTGGGCATGACTGTCAGCATGGGACTGAACCTGTTATCTCTGATAACCTTTCGCTGAGGAAACAATGAACTGAAAAATTTCTCAGTCACCTTTAATCACCATCTACTCGTCAGTTACTATGCAGGAAGGCATTAAGCCACGACAAGAGGTAGTTCAGAAACCACTTCAGTTGAGAGAAAAGCTTGTTTTTAAAGGTGAATTCCAAAACATTCTGTTTCTGATATGCCGTATTCCTTACTTTTTTCTGAGTAATTTAGGTAATCTAAATTGCAATAGTACATCAATATAATAGTAAGAAAAAGTTTTGATTTTTTTTAAAGTAGTGAAACTAACTAGCTGAGCACCTCAAATACGTGAGTTTAAATGTTTTAAATCCTACACACATCAGATTTCATAGAAGACTTGGTTTTACTCTTCTGTACTAACATGGTAGGGTTTTTTAAGCTATCTGTTTTTTTCTTGATTATTGCTGTCATTATTATGACATTACTTCTATTGATCATATTGATTCTGCTAAGATAAACTACATATTTCACCTTCATCAGCCTTATTTTTTACCAGGGTTCAGGGAGCAGGAAATCCATCCTGAAAACTGGGGAACTGTAACCAACCTCTTCACAACGGCCTCCTTCCTATGCTGTGCTGCTTTGTCAGATGTTCAGTGAAGCAGAGTCTGAACTGGTGTCTGTAAAGAAAAGATTGGGTTTAGATGAGTTTAAAGTCAAACAGCACTTCCATTTTGCTCTGTGCAGATTTTTCTCTTTGCTTTTGAGTTTCTTCAGAATCTTAAATGAGGTATTTCACTTCCTAAAATGTCCCTTCCTAGAAGTTTTCTTCCGTTCTGTAGGCTGCCAGCCTACAGATCATATATTGAAACATTATTTAGCCATTTACTGAAAGCAAAACAGAACAGATAATTGAAGAAAAACATAAACTATGTCCTGGAGAAGGACCCAGAAATAATATGTCTCTGGGAGAAGATTAAAGACAAGGGATAGACACTGAAGGGCTACAGCACTTATTGCAGCAGCCTGATTCCAATACTTCACTGTAGCATTCATTTCCTTTTTTTTGCCATGCTGAGGATTTGGATAACAAAATACAGTAAAGCCTTAGGTTTCTGGCACATGCTCTGTTAAAGCAGACACTCTCAAAACTCAAGAAATGCAAGTAGAGCAAAAGCCACAAGCTTGCTCCCCCTGGTCTGTCCTGTTCATTGGCTCTGGAAGGATACTGCTCTTTAGATGTGAGAGTATGGGTTGGAATTTTGGCACGTTTACAAGCAGAGTATCAGCTTTATCTAGTTTTCAAAGTAATTGTAGCTTTAAACATTGATCATGTGAATGCAGCAGAGAGTAGAAGTATGGCTGGTGTCACCATTAAAAATCCTTTCTTAAGGTTTTCTGTCTCTGGTGTTGAAATGCAACTTGGTTGCAACCTTGCATATGTGAACTAAATTTGGGGAAAACTGGTTTACACTGGCTGTCACTAAAATGTGATTGTTTTCTTTTTCTAATTATTTATAGGTTCATAAAATGCTTTTCCTTCAGAGGACTTCTCATTTGCAACCACAAACACACAAAAAACCTGCTGCGTTCTATTTCATAAAAAAAAAAATATAACCCCTTCAATACAGAATTCTGCCCTTTGTTTTTCATAAACAGTAATAAAACCTCTGGCAATATATACTATGATTATTTTTCCTTAGTATTAACATTATTATTTTACTAGAGATCTTCAGATATAGTTCTATGTTGTTAAACAGGTTCAGAAATTCAGAAAGCATTAACAAGTTTTATTCCAACCTAAATGATTCTATAATTCTATGAAAAATGGTCTTTCAGTAGATCTTATCTTCTCAACATTTTGAATGGTGTGAACATAAGCTCATGGTTTCAAACTTAAGTTGGCATATTTATTCTACAGTGAAAAAATAATCTACTTCCGTGTCTCTTTTTGACAAATTGTTGAGGTGTTTTTTCAAGGGAAACATCGCTGAGATACTTTTTTCCATAGGGTAAAATCCATTTTCACCATTCTGATATGGGCAGGAGACACTATTTGCAATGCCACAGCAGAGTTTGTGTGAATAAGTGAACTGCAAATTACAAGCAATTAGTAAATGTTACCACAAATCCCAATAAGGATCATCATTAAGTTCACAACAGGTCAAATAAACCAATTCTTATTTGTGCTAGAATTGGTTTTGACTCTTATTTTATAAAGGGAAACTGTTACTAAAATAATGGAGATTTTCTGTGAACAAAGACAAAAAAAAACATTGTTCTGACTATAACTGAATCTGATCTTGGAACACCACAGCTGATCTTGGAAGACATAATGACATATGCATATTGCTCTTTATTTCTTATTTTTTTTTTCCCTGCAGCTGCACTCCTGTTTGATCAACATTTTTCTAATCCTACTTGCAGTTTTCACTGATGAAAAGTAATGTTTGCATATGTACATTAAACCTTATGCAAAGTACGCAAATTTTCAGCATAAAGTTGGATATGCTGCCAAAACTGTAGCCTTCAAAGTTAGACACCTAAAATTGCTGAAATTAATTTTTGATCAAGCTTTGCATTTTCTTCTAAAAATGAAAAAGTCTTTTACATACCTGAATATAACGCAATCAGATGAAAATTTTGTAGCATACTGCCATTTCCACTGCTCTAAAAGGATTTCTCAGCAAAATGAACATACAAAATGTGCTCTCCAAAAACAAAAAATAATTATTTGCATGCAATTTAAAAGTGATTAAAAAAAAAAAAAAAGATAATATTAAAAAGTGATAAATGTATTTTCAGGAAAGTTTCAGTGCTTTTCTAATTAGGAGAGGAGTTACCAAAATAACTTTTTTACTTCCTCAGGTAAATTAGATTTGCTAAATCTAAAAATGGCTAATTAAATGGGACTTTGTTCACTGAAATATAGATATAAATGTTTTATTTAGACATTCAACTGTTAAAATTTATCTCCTACAGGAGAATCCTAAGAATAAACACCTAGAAAGCACAAAAAGGTAAACAGGGTGTAGGAAATTAAAAAAAAAAAACACACACTTTTTTTTTTTTTTTCAAAACCTATTCTTAGGTGGGCTTAGAAATAAGAAATGTTATGGTAATAAATATATTCAGATAACTGAAAAGTAAACATGCAAATACTTAGATATTCTTGAACATAGATAAGGATAGAATATGTTTAACCATAGCCTGTGTGTATGAAATGTTCAATATGGCCATCAAATTTAATTTTCAAAATCCCAGAAAAAGTTACACTGATAGGAATTGACTAAATCTTAGCCTTCCTTTATGCTTTGCATTTCTTCTATCAGAATAATTTACTAGCAAGCAAGATATACAACAACTTAATTCTCAGGAATACACAAAACTAATCAAAATACTAAAACAAAAAAGTCAGCTGTCAAAGTAAAGCAAAGAATTTTGGAACAGAAGCACAATTCAGAATCTTATGGTGCTTATGTACCAGCTTCTTTCTCACAAGTACTCTTGCGATTCACATTGTGAGTTTCCTCAAAAAAAGGACAGAGCATCATAAGCTCTTACATTTACAAAGAAAGCCGTTGAAAAAGAGTGTGCAGCAATCTGCAATACACCTGAGCAACAGTATAAGCAATTTGCTTCAAGAAAGCAGTGGATTAATTCAGCTACTTAGTGAGGGCAGTTTAAATGCCCAACTAGTCTATTACCACTGCTTTACATTGAAGGATTATTAAATGAGACAAACAGTATACATAGCAGTCTCCTCTGGTGTTCTCTTCCAAAGAGAAATGAAGCCCTGTGGTCTTGCTTTAGCTATACAGTCAGCCACAAGCAGGAAGCCCAGGAGAGATAGATACACAAGGCTGCAACCCAAACGTTACAGCTTTGCACAGTGAACAGCTTCTGATTTTCACTACCCTATGACAGGGTAGTTCCTGCATTTTGGGCAGAATTGAATGAACTTCTCACCTTACTATCTTAATCTTCAGGATTGAAGGAGGGGCTTTAAACATTGCCTAGTTATTCTAAAATGTTTTATTAATTAGGAAATAAAATAATACAATAAAGAAGATATAAACTCAGTATTTGCTAACTTGCTGACCTCTTGTAATGAACAGAAAGAACTCCTATTATTTTATCACCAAAATACAGACCTTTCTGCCATTAAGTGGCCTACTTAGATCTATATAAGCAGCAAGACTTTAAGCATAAAAAACTTATTAAATCATATGAGATGAGAAAAAAAAACACCAACCAATGAACAGATGAATGTGACAGGAGCTTCCATAAAAATTTTCTAGTAGAAATTGGTAATACATTTCAAGGAAAAATCCCTTAACATCCCAACCACGGAAAAAGCAATCTTCCCCTGTAATAACCAGCACATATCAAATACGTTATTTCTAAACGTGATCGATGACTTTCTATTAAACATTTTCTTGAGGTCTGCATGCTTCATCTGTGGTAGTGGGTTGACCTTCGTTGACTGAAAGATACCCACTCAGTTGCTCTCTCATGCTCCTTACTCAACAGGAAGGTAGGTGTGTGGGTGTGTGTGTGTGTGGGTGTGTGTATGTGAAAATAACATGGCAAATCTCATGGCTTGAGATAAAGACAGGGAGATAACTTACTAACTACCATCATGGAAAAAGACTCAACCTGGAAAAAAAAAATAATTAAAAAAATATTGCTGATTAAAAATAGAAATGTTGAGAAGCAAACAAACAAACAAAAACAAAACAAACAAAAAAACCCTACCCCTTCAACATTCCCTTCTTCCCAGGCTCAACATCATTCCAGACTCTGCTACTTCCTGTTCCCACCCTGAGCAGCGCAGTGGATGGGGGATGGGGGTTGGGGTCAGTCGACAACAGCTCCTTTCAGTTGCTCCTTCTTCACCCTTTTCCTCTTCTTCATTGTGGGTCCTTCCCAGAAGCTGCAGTCCTTCAGCAAATACCCACCTGCTTTGGTGTGGGGTCCTACCTGGGATGCAGTATGAAGTTTTGCTCTTTGCGGAGGGCAGCATTTTGCCCTCTCATCCCCAGGCTGTCTTGTTACAACAGAATTTCTTATCTTACAGTTTATCATCTTGTAAAGGTCTCTAAATCTGTCTAAAGACATTGATAGAGCTACCTCAAGCAAAACAAAAGCATCACTACCAAAAAAAAAGCAAAACAGATAACCACAAAACTAAAGAACAGCCACAAATAAAAGTCCTTCCCAACTTCAAACATGAAAAATATATACAAATAAAAATAAATTTTTAAAGATTGATCTAATCCAATCGGCAACGAAAATCTCTACTGAACCTTTTAGCAGACAATCTTTGATTTATTTATTTATTTATTTATTTTCACGAATGGCATGTGGTTTATTGTATTTTATATAGGCTGAAAAACAATGGGCTTGACTTAATCAAGTCAAGCACAAGCTACGCCCTGAATGAAAAACATGTTAAATTACAGTGCCACCACTGACTTCTGTTACTCAGAAGGGTCCCCAAACAATCTGATGCAAGAAGATAATAATAATGTGATAGGATAACTTGAAATGTGATGGTCTATGATTATCATGTGATCAGACAAGAAAAACAGAGGTTAATTTTCTTTTCACTTTTTGGCAGTTTGCTTGATTAAAATGACTGACATTTTCTTTCCTTATCACTTTCAAGATGAACAACCTTTGCAAACTGAAATGATCAGCAAGCATAAATCACTTAAGAGGAAAATGTTGTGAACTTTTCAGTCTCCAGTGTTGTATCTGTGTAACTACTGAGTCTGCGACTAATGCCAATGAAAGATTTATTGCAAAAAGCAAAGGCATGGTGGATGACATGCAGTTAATATTTAAGGTAGACTCCCTGAGAAGTACTTACTTTTTTAAGGAAGATTGGACAATTTATACAGCTGCTGGTATATTTTTATGGAAAGGATGGAGTAAAGAGTTAAATGGAAAGGGGAATTGAACTCTTCCTCCACTTAATGAGACGCCCAAACTCTTGCTTTCAGATGGGCAAAAACTCACTTTGTAGATAGTTACTGCACCCTCGGGAATAGACTGTGTGCTTGTGATAATCTATACCAGCAGCTGCAGATTGAGTGCTTGGTTACTCCAACCGGTGTTGCAGTAGTCAGGTACAGAAATGCACAACTCTCAGAGCTTCTTATTTATACTCATGGTATAAGGTAAATCTCCAGTTCTCTTCTAGACTATGTAATTAATGTCAGAATTAAAACTTTGTAAGAAATGGAAACAGGATTTTAACCATTGACCAGACTACCATTTCAGTGCTAGAATAAAATTAAAACTGTGGGTAATCCTTACTCATACTTACTAAAAGACAAAATGTTTTGTAATGGTTCCCAAAATTACTTGTGGTGCTTGTCTTAGGCTGGAACAGCACCTGATATGTCCACACACCGTAGACCATATCTCCACCCTCATTTTTTACTCCAGCTCCCAGGCTTGGAAAACTGTAATTACCACTGTAATTCATTGACAGAGCTGGCTTCTATCCGGAAGCAAGTATTTGCATGGTATTAGCAAGAGATAATTGGCTTTGGAAAATTACTCAGTAGCAATGTAGCAATATTGCAAAAGGGCCATTTCAACTCATTTTTGTCCCTGAGTCCTAATGACAAAGCCAGCCCAGAAACCAGAGTTTTGACTTAAAGACCCTACCTTTTGTGGTTCACAAGCAGGCTGTCTTTGAGACCCAGATGGGGTTACAGATTGCCAGTGATACCATGGCTCTCTTCCAGGGGAAAAAAAAAAATAATAAAAAAAAATATCTTGGTCCAGATCTGTAGGCTGCAAAAATATTTGATGAGCTGCCCTAGACGTGTTGTTCATCTGCTCACATTTGAAGCAGCAGTATGATTCCATCAGATCCAGCAACAGTGAGCTAACAACACCTGCTAAAGAACATCTCAGCATACCTGGACCTGATTCTGTGCTACTCTTTTTTTTGTGCCTCAGAAAAAGGCAACCTCTTTTTTTTGTTTTGGAAAGCTTCTTAGTCTATGAGGAATGTTATAAAATGGATGGAGAACAGGAAGGCAGGGAAAGCACAGCTGACAAGATGCTAAGGAGGGGTCTCACACATGTCACTGCTATGTCTGCTGTGGAAAATTAATCCACTAGGTGAGCTGGTCCATGTGGTGTGAGATTGAATTTAGAAAAGCAGATCACCAGAGGCTGCACACCAAAGTGAGTATGAACATTCCTATACTTATTCTACAGTCAATAAAAGCATCTTCATCTGTATTTCACCTACCAAATTCATCACTTTACACCAAGAAGCAATTGAAACCATATGGGAGATTTTAAAATGTATTTTACCTACTAACTATGCTGTTTATATATTGTATTTCCTCTATTATGATTATGCTCTGTTATGATTATGAGGCACTAGAAGCAAATGAACACAAGAAAAATAAACTCTTTTTATGCACACATACTTAGCAATGAACAGGGACAATGAAACATACAGAGAATGTCATATTGAATGAACAGCTGTTTCCAAAAATAATGGTCTCTAAAGGAAAAAAAATTAATAAGGTACCAACAGTTCTTTATGGAAGTAAATATTCATTTTTGATGCCTTTAGCCATTAACCTTCCCAAAATATACAAAGCTTAATGGTGCAGAGAACTTTACACAAGCCTTTTGCAATAGGCTTTATTGGATCAATAGCATAAACATGGACGCATATAAGCATACACACAGGTGTGGAAAGAAATCACTTCAGGTTAGAGTTGCCATGACAGAAAGCTAAAAATTCATCCAATCCTTAACAAATATCATGGAAAACATTTGCTTGCTAGCTTTGTAGTTTATGGCATATACTGGCTTTTGTTCTGTTAAAAAGAATTCTTCTTTGTGCTGTCCTGGTATCTGCACAGATTGTCAGGTGGAACTATACTGAGGAGGTAGAACTTTGCACAGAATGATCTGTGCAAACTGGAAAGTCTCCAAAAGGCTGCTGGCCTGCATGGGAACCTGTAAGAAAGTCATATTAATGCTGGAAACAGAGGGAGAATAACCCTCCCTCACTGGGTCACTTTTGTTCTGGTATCTTTTATAGCGTGAAAGAGGTTCAACCAGCAGGATGTACAACAATTTAAAGCATAGAGTAATTATTTATTCATGAATACACACAGTAGGTAGATAGGAGTATCATGTTACTATGCTAGGCATTAATATAGTTGCTTTGAATATCTCCCCAGTACATCTCACACTAAGCTCCTCTGACTCTCAAGTGATCCTACTTGCCCCCAAATCACTAGCACCTTAAATCCTTTTTCTTTTCTCAAATTTTCCCTTATTTGTCTTAGATTTTCCCTTACTAAAAACCCATTAATGCTCCTAGCTCCATTAAGTCCTTCTGTTTCAGGTACCTTCTCTCATTTTGCCTCATCAGATACTTGCTACTCCCTGTCCCGTCCCGTCCCACCCCCCCCCCCCCCCCAAATCTACACACTTCATTACTCCAATTGGTTATAATATTCCCTTAAACCTCTTTGTGACTACTGGTGCTGACTTCTGTGAGGACAGGAACGCAGGACACAGGCAGAAAAGGATCAGCCAACTGAGAGTGCCATGCTCCTGCCCATTCCTTCTGCAGCTGGGGATGTAGAGCTTCCCAAGGAGACCATAGTCAGACTCTGAAAAATAAGCCCTGTGTTGAAATGTGGGAAGTTTCTGAGCATTTGTAGCATATTTAAGGCAGATGTGATGAGGGTTTTATTTGCTGTATACACAGCTGTCATGTACATTGCTGCTCCTGAAGAATGAAAATTCAGTCAATATGATTAGATGCTATCATCTGCTGGAAAAGCATATATGTGATATACTTAATGAAAACAATTGGTAGCAATTCTCTTGCCCAAGCACTGACATCTAGTGCCATTTTTTGCCACTCAAAGATATCTAAGAAATCCTCTGGGGCTCTGAAAGATCCATCAAGGAGATCCATGTTCTTGTGGAGCACAGGTTGTTTGTTGGAGGCCATAAAATACCCACGTGTATCTTCACTGGCACTATATTTGGGTAACTGAGCTATGAACTATTGTTTGCACAGTTGTAAAACAAGTTCTGTAATCATTAAGAATAAATTGTACTTCATAATTTTTTCTTTTATTGCAATTTTATCCATCTAGTGGTTTGCCTATTATAATAAATATTATCCCAAATCTTTGAGTTGCTCAGTTCTGAATCAGTGTTTTTTGTGCAATTTTGGTTTCCAAGGGATTTTTCTTCTACATTAATAAATTCCTTATAAATAAACATATCTATTTAATTCTCTGCAAAACCATGATAGAATTATTATTATTATTATTATTATTATTATTATTATTGTTAAAGCAAACAGGTTTCTCATGGGGTAAAAAAGAATATTTTACAGATATACCAGTTACAATCCAAAATGAAATTTAAAAGTGCAGTGCAATGAAATGTGACCTGAATAAGCGTATAAGAAATAAAATATGATCTAAAAGGATGAAAATAACCCAAAAAGACCTAACAGAAGCAGACAGCTTCATTATTAATATAAGTTGTCTGCAGCGACCCTGTTATTGACTGCACAAGGAAAGGTGTTTTGACTGCATAAAGTCATACTAGATCTATAAATAGGAAACAATTAGGGTCTTAAAACTTTTGTTCCATGCATTCTTCTATAGTGCTAGTTCAAACAACCCCTTCCCTGTGTCAGCACAACTACATACATGATGGAACATTTCAGGAAATTCATACAGTTGAAAAATATTACTGCAAATAGAAGTTATTTTGCTGGTAGTCTAGTTACTTTTTTTTTTTTTTTCCCCAGTACCATTCACTGCATGACCATGCAAACAAGAAGTGGAAGACATAAGATCATAAGTGGAATGAGTAGATACAGGTGGGGGTTTTGCAGTAGACCTGGGCAGCTTTGGCATTAAATGTCAAGCTAGAGCAAAAAAAGACTTAGCAGAAAAGAATTGTTTGTTCTTGGCATATATGAATGTATTTTTTCTTTTCTTAGTGGTGGAATAGGGGAAAAAAAAAATGCTGTTTTCCCTTTAATGTGCTGGAGGTTACAATGAGTCTGATTTGTTAAATACCTATGAAATTTTACACTGTTGCTTTAGCTATTTGAAAAGTCCTTTTGTCTATATTGATGCTTTTATGGAAAAGGAAAATAAATGTACATATGTTGATGACTGATCAGTGAAATAAGCCCAAATATATTGTGAGGTATAGGTAAATAAGTAAGTTTTGGTTACAAAAAGCATATTTAAAGAGAGGTTCTTCACTAGCCTGCTTTTCATTTTCTCCCATTTGATAAAACAAACAAACAAACAAAACCAACATTTAATTCAATATCTCCCATGCTCACTGGATCTTTTCATACTACTCTTCTTCCATTGTATCTCTGCATCTTGGTCATCTCCTTCATTTCCATCACAGCTCACCTCCCATGCACTAATCCTTCTGTGCAGGAGTTATTTCTTCTGATCTAAAAAATGTTGACAAGATTATGAAAGAGGAAAGTTTGCTTATGAGGAAAATTTGGGATAAAAACAAACAAACAAACAAATACAACAAACAACAAAAACAAAAAAAACAACAAATAACAAACAAATACAACCATCATTGTTTGAATTTGTTTGTTTGAGTCACCTTCTGAACCTTCGTGCAATTTTAGCACCTATAACATCCTTTCACCCAGCTGTGGCTACCTATTAGATGAAAGAAGCCTCTTTTGTTACAAGCCTTCTCATCTACACACACTTTTTATATATATATATATATATATATATATATATATATATATATTGTTCCTTTGCAATGATCATAAACACATACTTAAAAATACTGCTGTACTTTCAGGACTTCATGGTGTTAGGAAAAGACCACAATGTGCTGTGGGAATAGATAATTGAATGACTGCTAAGGTTCAACTTGCTTTTCTGATTGTTCTTTATCTGATTCCACACAACTGCCACCGGATTAAGCGCAGACACTTGGACATCATGGTGTGATTCTGTGCAGCACCTATCTGGGACACAGCAGATCATCTGCAAATGGGCATGCACAGAGAGTTTAAATCTATATTAAAGCATTTTACCCACTCAGAGAACTACCACAACACAGCAAGAACTATATCAGTCTTTAGGCAAAATAATATTCTTTATTCCAGTTCCCTCCAGCCAGAAAAACTTATTCACCATGAATGGGCCTGTCTTTTCCTTTCCCTACTAATACTCCAGACAAACGAAACGAAATGCATGGATGTCTGTGTAACATTATTTTACAAGTATAAAATGAAATATTATTTTTATTAAAAAATATATATGACTATATTTTCACAGATGGCTATTTTATGAATTGCCTTTAATATTCTATTCTTGAAAGATTGCAAAGACTTGGGATTTCAGAGGAGTCTAACTTAAACTGAATTTATCAATACATCTAAATACAAACTGGATGTATATATAAGGTCTTTAGGATTCTGTGGAGAGACAAAGCCCAATAATCTTTTCTCAAATGTATCTAAAGAAATGCATCCAAAAATGTGTGTTGGACTTAGGAACTCAAGTTAGAATATAACCCAAAATCTAGAAGCTGCAGAAGAAGATAAATGGGGCACAGAGAAATTTTCAAGGATGTATTGAAAGTTTGCTTTTCTGTTTATCAAACAAATGACCGTAGAAAAGAATGTGTACATTATGTTACATGGAACAATTTATTTAAGTATGGAACTCCAAGGAGATGAATACTAGGAGTACCTGAGGACAGAAAGTCCTGGAAATAGGTTGGTTCAGCCAAGCAAAGCATGGATGGATATTTCCAGCAAGCTAAAAGTATCATAGTTTGTATGTATTGCAAATGTATTTACTAGAGAAAAACAAACAAACAAAATCAGTCAGCACTTGTAACCTCAGTATTAGCTAGGTGGCTTTCTCTTCTTTCTTCATTGTGGTGATGCCATTGATGATGTGTTTTTTTTTAGGAAAAACAAAAACAAAAGTCAGTTTTTAAAAGAAAAAAAAAATTGCTACAGACGGGAAAAAAAAAAAAAAGCTGGTTTTATTTTTAGAATTTTACACCTGCCTGTCAAAGAAATATCAGCAATAGGCTGGATGTGTCTGCTGGCAAGTCAGTGACTATGAAGTGACAGTAAAAACATCTGCAGACAATCTGTATGAGCAAGAAAAGACTACTGCAACAAAGTCTCCTAAGGAATTTCTGAAAGCAAGCTCTGTTCCAGATAGAGTCAGGAACAAAATCAGGTTGAAGAAATACAGAAAAAGAGCAAGAAAAGGACTCCTAAGTGTTCTGCAGGAGATACCAGTCCTGCAACAACACAGCTAGTATGGAAAAAAATTAAATGCAAAAAGCATAAACTTCCGAGTTTAAGTTTCTAAATAATGTCACGAACAACCAGTTGAAAAGGGGACAAGAGTACATCTTTGTGCCAGCTGAAGTATTTTTAGGTATTTTAACAGTGTGCTATGGAGGTAGCACAAATGTGCTGCACTCTGAGCAATACACATTCAGCAGCTAGGTAAGAGGACAGTTGGATGTGTCTCCTCACATGGTTAGCAGTCGGCAGCACTCCAAATACGGGCAAAAAATATTAAAACAAACAAACAAACAAACAACAACAACAACAACAACAACAAACATAATCTTTGCAAATATTGTAAAACAGGAAATAGGGGACTATTGTGCAATATGGCTACTTGAGTGTTTTCTGGCCTCACCACCAGAGCTTGAAGGGTACTTACTGGACTGAGCTATTTTTTCAGAGTTTTTTTTTTGTGTATTGCATGAGTATATGTCAAAATTCAATTTTGTGACAACCCTATGCCTATCGTAAGACCATTTGGACTTAACACATGATGTTTAGCTAGCTTGTTGTTTGCTGGTATTTTTTCAAACAACAAGTTGAAGTTAAGAAATAAACTTTTAAGCAAAGACTATTTATGCTTGCCTGAGTTCCATTCTGTTTCTTTTCCCATCCTTTTTTCTGAGACTGCAAAATACATCAGAACAAAGTTTGCCAGGCACCAGCTGCAGAAATGTCATTTTCTCTGTCCAAACAACCGTGGGGTTTCAATTAGGGAACTTAATCTGAAGCACTCATCCTTATAAAGGATGCGTATAAAGTCTGGTTAGATCAGTAAATGCTGACTGTGTCCTCAAACTTCTAATATACATATTAGATTACAAAAAAATAAATAAAAAAAATGAGTAGAAAGACAGCCTTGTCATGGGTCAGTTAATATGCTTGCTACTTACGGACATGTAAATAGAAAGAGCTCCTTGTGACAATATAGAGGAGCACATATCATACTTGGCTACAGCCTTGTATGTATGTCTCACCTTTCCAGAGAGAATGCATCCACAACAATAACACAAAGCAGAAGAGAATTGGGTTCAGTATAGGTCAAATGGGAAAATGAAAATAGTATCAGATCAGTTCATTCCAGTCATGCTCGGAGTTGCTCCTATAATTCAATTGCTCCAGTTGAAACAACCCACCAGGTATGGCTGTGCAAAGCATTACATTACATTACATGTGATTTTCACTGCCTTGACACAGATATGAAGAACAGCACAAGAGCTGATAGAGTGTCTGTGAGATCAGCTTAGGGAAGTAGGAATTATACTGGTAATCAAACTGTGATTCCAGCATTGCAAAGCAGCTTTTAAAATAATCCTTGGTGTAAAAATAAATCCTGTGTACACACAGGAGTTGAGTGGCTTTCAAAATAACTACAGACAAACCTATATCTGATTCAAATAGCAGTATGTTTTTATTCCTTCGTGAACTATTGGATTTTTCCCTTGTCTTTCTCATATGTTATCCATGCAAAACTGTTCACGAGTAACTGCTTGTAATAAACATTACAGAGATCATGAATGCTGTAAGATTTTTATTTTTATTTTACTTTTTCCTTCCCTTCCTCCTTCTCACACAGATCATTGTCCATCTGATCACAGTACTCATAGGCTGGATTCAAAATTTCTTCTGACAGAAGTATCAATTTTCTTCCTTTGTCCCATAAATCTGTATGCTGTTCTTTCACCTCTGTGCAGTCAACCCATAATAAGAGATAGGATAGGGGGAGAATGCCACTGCTGCTTAATTTGTGAAAAATACAGCATTTTTGCTGAGCGTCAGAGACAATGAATGGTGACTGATATTTTTCAGTGGGACCCACTAGATGACTCCAAGGCTGCAGCCCATCCACAGGATGGGCTGTTAGTTTTCTGGATGAAATTGTAACAGGTACTTGGAAAGCAGATGTTAACCCTAAAAGCCAAATCTCTTGGCTTGGCAATGAGCTGAGAGTTGCAGGTGTCACAGGAGAGGGGCATAAAAGGTCTGAAGACACACCTCTTCTGCCTGCATAACCCATCACAGACCCAAGTGCTGCCATGTCTCTCTCACTGAAGAGAGAGGAGTCCAAAATTAAGACTCATCCCACCCTGCTGTTGTGGTTGATCCAGTTTGTAAAAACAGTGGTGAGACACTTAACTGCAGTTAGTCAGGCTTACTATACTGAACAAAATCACATCTCCTGGTTAACACTGCAGCTTTGGTGACTCAGAGACACTGAATGCTGGATGTATGGGGCCTTATTTTAGGATATAATCCTGTTCACCACATAGTCCATAGTAGTCCAATATATATTACATAGTGCACAGTACATTGTACCTGTATCAGTTTGTGGAGGGAAAGATAGTTCAGGAAGCACAAGGTTTTTGCTGTAAAAATGGGCCATTTATTTATCACCTTTACCAAAAAAAGCCCTGAATTGCATACATATGTGTTTACTACATTTTATATGGTCAAAACCTCTAAAACCCATTACACAGATATTTCCTTTGCCATCTGCACACTGTAATTATTCTTCCCTCCTACAACATTTTCCATGTTTTTTTCTCTCCTGTCTCCTCCCTTTCCCACCCCTAATACCATAATACACAAAATCTCTTCTAGAGCTAGCATTTCAGGTTTTTCATCTGCCATATTTAGGCAGAGCTGATCGTATTATGTGAAAACCGTTGCAATTTGTCATGGCACTTCTTTCTTTTTCAGTTTTGCACACATACGCAGACACATATTATATATGTTTAATTTTTATTTGAAATTTCAAGAAATCTACTCAATACCAACTGTTTATAGAAGATCTTAGTATCTTATTCCTTAATAACAGAATTAATTCTATTATAAAAATATAGAAGTAAATCCAACAACATTATAAAATAAAATCACAACAGCATGGTGATAGTAAGTGTACTACAAATATAAGAGTATTAGGATGCCTGAGGTTTTATTTTTTTGATTATGTGGAATATTTTTGCTTCTAGAAATTTTATGTTGTCAGCTGAGCTGTTCAGTTCATTCTCTCTTCTTTCCATTTTGATAAACGTAAATCTCCATTTGGTGTAAGTAAGCTTTTCCTCATAACAAATTTTTTTTGCATTTCTTGAAAAAAAAAAAAAAAGATTTCTAAAGCAGATCATTAGTGCAGTTATTCCATGTATTGCAGCAATGGCTATAGCTAGTAATCTGAAACTGAATGTGTATATGTAATGGATCACAAAACAGAACATTGTGACTTTCTATAAACAAAAGTAATTCTGAAAAGAGGAAAATGAAGCAAGCAATTATGACTTATATTGAAAAAAAAATATTATCTTACACCCCATCTTCAGGGTTTCACTGTCTTCCTGGGCATTCAAACCCAGATGCTCAAAGGTACCGTGTTATGCATAGCAATCATTTCATTTGACTTTAGACATCCACTAACAAACTAGTCACATTAGCCTACAGAAAAGAAAGACAGTTGCTAAGGTATGAGTCATCTGACCTATTTTAGATGTTTCCTTTAGGATGAGATGAACTTGCCCTAGAAGTGTCTGTCTGAGATGATTAGCTTGGATAGAAATCTTTGCATTGAGAAACTGTCCACATCTACATAAGGACACATTTGATCCTGATGTAGAAATTAACTATTTTTGAGATTCTGGACCTTACTCCCCCTGCACTTCACTGTGATGTTAGTATAAGTGCATCCAAGAAAGACTGGGGGGAGGGGGCGTCCTTCAACAGGGAAAGGTACAAAGATATTAAATGCGAATTATCCTGGTGTTTTAAACTATTTTGCTTTGAAATATTATTTTACATGTATACATATATATAGAGAGAGATCTTATCCATGCAATACTTTTAAGTACATACAGCTGAATTAGCAACTATACAGTTTTAGCTTAACAACAGAAATAAGTTTTGTGCTTTATGTTGTCGAAATGTGGAAGACAATGAGAGATATTTTGATCTTTTCTTATGCTTGTCAGTTCACAAGGTTTCTTTTGATATGATAATTGGATTGATGCATACTTATCTGATATGTATAATTTATATTGGTTTGTTTTTACTAATTGGTTTCTGATTCCATTTTATTTATTTTATTTATTTTATTTTATTTTATTTTATTATTTTATTTTATTTTATTTTATTTTTTAATTTAAATTATTACTGACATGCAGCATTTACATAAGCCAATATTTGCAAATTACTCTGAAAACTGAGCTTATTTTTTGGCAATTGATTACATGTTTTTTATCTTCTGTTTCTCATTTTCTCCATTCTATTTTACCCACCTATGACTTCCTATCGCTACTTCCATAAGTTCTCCTCAGAGAACTATATATATATATATTTACTATTTATTAATTTTTCACATAGGCATAAATACTAAGCATTTACAAATCACTATCATCAGTTTCTCTTATTTTTTATGCTGTTTCCTTCTTCATATACTTTAGTAACTGTATTTCTGCTTTCTTTTCCCCTCGTATTGGTGTATAAAAACATTTCAGGGCTGAAAGCACTCATGGTACTCCAGAATGGAATGGAATCAGAAATCATATCTGATCACCTCCTTTTTATTTTGCTGAATATTTGAAGTTCAGTGGAACTTATGGTGTTAGTTACACAACATGAAGGAGTTCACCCTTAATTTTGGATCACATTCTCTTCAGATGTCATTAACTGAATAGCAGACAAAATTTTGCCTTTTTATTGGCCAAAGAGTATTTTGAATTTTCCCAGAAGACTTGCGACGTTCATGACAGAAGAAACTGCCATCTGTTAAGGACAAGGTTAGATTTCCAGTGATGCTCTCCCAGAGGTGTCTTCTCAAATAGTTTTAATTGCAAATTATTTGTGTTGATGGAGTGTATGTTCCCTAGCCAGGGGTGGGACTCATAGATCATCATAAGCTCCTTATATTAATCCCATTAACTTGATTTCATTAATCAGTCTTACTTTAAAGGTGCATGGTCATTTGCAAGAAATTTTGAATTACAGAAATTTTCAAAGTTAAAAAAAAAAAAAAGTAACCACGGGCCTAAGTCAGAAAGTTTATTTTTTCAGAGTAAACACGTCAAGAGGTCAAGAAAGTTTTAAATCAATTTTTAGGTTCAAGTTAATTTGCAAGGTTACAATTGACTAGCAACATATTTTGCTGAGTGCTTTGTTTATAACAGGAAGGTTATAGAATTTAACCAATGTTCTCATGTTTCTAGCAGTCTTGAAATGTATGCATAAATATTATATTACTTTTGCCACTGATGGTAGTAAATGGTTAAGGAAGAATGAAGAGTTTATTAAGTGATATAAAGCTCTTTGGAATGTCAAAGGTCTTCTAGTTTGCAGTACATTTACCTCTTCTGTATTTTCCCCCCAGACGGGATGAAACTCTCATCCATGGAGTTGAATGAGGGTAAAGGGTGAAGGAAGGAAAGAGAAGGGATGGATATTGCCTTAATTTATGAATGCAACTGAGATATCAACATCATACTATTTAACAAGTAAATATTTGTTGTATGAAATACTGCTGAGCTGTGATATGTAATAAAATTATTTCATGTGAGTGTTTAAAGAATTTTCAATAATACATTAAACCTTCATTCAGATTTCTCAAATTTTCTGTTTTTCTCAAATTCTGTTCTATTCACAGTCATTCCTCACTGTGTTAACTTGATAACTTGATAGAGAATATCACTTCCAAAGCCTGAGGTAACATTTTTAGACAGTATTTCAGAGAAAGCAGACCTTTTTTTTTTTTTTTTCCTTGCAGCTGTGGGATTTTTGGTTTTGTTTTTGTTTGTTTGTTTCATTCTGATAAAAGCATAAAATTATATGGAATAGGTGAGTTGACTATCTATTATATTATCAGACAATAGCAAATATTACATGTATCAAACAGTAAATTTTTCATTCTCCAGAAATTCTCTTTTCTCTCTGAAAGGACAGAAAAATGTTTTGGTCTCCATTTCATTCCCTAAATGGAGGATATTTTTAGAGACTTTTTAATTACTTTTGATTAGCTGTCATAATGCTTGAGAATAAATGGTTACAAAACAAATCTTTTTAAAAAATATTCAGTGGCACTGCGTGTTGAAACTAACACTTCAGAAAACAAGGGCTTGTTTATTAATCATGTTATTCTTGAAAAGAGAATAAAGTACAGCTGCCTCTGATGTCCTTTCCTTCTTCTTCTCCTATGTGGTTGGACGTGGCACAGAATCCTTTGGTCTGGGTTCTACAAAAGAATCTGTATTTCCGTTAAGTGTATTTTTTTCTTGAACTGTTTCCTTGTATGACAGGAAGTGATTATTCTTAATATAAAGAAAAAGAGTATAAAAAGAAAAGAGAAGAGCATTCATTGACTATTAAGGATCTTAAATCAGAGCAAAAAAAAAAATATTTTGAAGGAAATTACCAAAATGTTTAGTGTTACTACAGTTAATGACAGCACCAAACTTGTAATAAAACCTTGTATTCCCAGATTCAAAGTGATCTGTATCTTCTAGACATTAGGATGACAATTGAACAACTTCGTGTCTGTTCTCTAGATATATTCTATGGGCCACAATCAGTAACCAGATATTGGGTTAAAATGCACTTTCGATTCCACAGTCTTTATGAAACTTTGTAGAAAAGTAAAGTCAGATATTTAAAATGATGTTAGTGAATGAGACTAAGATCTGTAACTTTGTTGTGGAATGGGCTGAAATTGTGATGTTTCTTGAAGTAGTTTCTGCAGTAGAAAGTCTGATCGTAATGGCTATTTTTTATCATTATTATTTAATAAAAACCAATATTTTAAACAAACATATTCAATGAGGATGCATGGAACTCCGTGTTAACTTGTCTGGACAGTGAAACAGCTGGGGCAAGGAACATTTTTCAACATCAGTGCTTAAGACAGCATTTCTTCCTCTAGGGATTCCTGCTTATAACAATGTTAGTGTAGCAAAAATTTATGCATGCAACAAAAACAGCAATGATAATTCTTCTTTCACTATATTACACCCCATCCAGACTTGCCACCTTTTTATAGAAATTTTCCATATCAGTCTTGGACTCACGGTACTTAATATTGCATACTCAACAGTTAAGTGATTTAGGAGCTCAGTGTCTGATAGCCAATAGAATAAACACTGCTGAAGCACCGTCCAGGTCTACAATGGGTGGAATAAGTTTTGGTTCCTCACCTACAAAAAGATGCAATGTCTTTTTTTCCTCACCCTGGACTAAAGAAACAACTTGGTCAGGGTGATATTTTGTCACAGGTGCCTATTCAGTTAATTTCACACTTGATGAGCATTGATTTGTATGTGCATACTAATACCTATGGCAAGCATTGTATCAGAATGATTGTCAGGAAGCAGTGGGACCCAATATCACTGTATTTTTCAAAGATTGTTCTAATTGTTTGGTGTTTTGCATTAAAAAGGAACAAAATTTTCTCCCTGTAAGTCACATTTTATATGCTATTGATCTGTCACATCTGTTTCAAGAGTTGTGCGTTATTTTATGTATAAATACATTAGCAACAAAAGGAGGACTAATAAGAATCTCCATCATTCACTGTATGTGGGGGGAAACACAGTGACAAAGGATGAGGAAAGACTGAGGTACTTAATGCCTTCTTTACCTCAGTCTTTAGTAGTAAGACCAGTTGTTCTCCAGGTACCCAGACCCTGAGCTGGAAGATAGGGACAGGGGGCAGAATGAAGCCCCCATAATCCAGGAAGAAATGGTTAATGACCTGCTACGCTACTTAGACACACACAGGTCTATGGGGTCAGAAGGGATCCACCTGAGAGTACTGAGGGAGATAGCGGAAGGGTTCACCAAGCTACTTTCCATCATTTATTAGCCATCCTGGCTATCTGGGGAGGTCCCAATTATTGGAGGCTAGAAAATGTGATATTAATCTACAAAAAGGGCCAGAAGAAAGACCCAAGGAACTACAGACCTGTCAGTCTGACCTCAGTGCCTAGGAAGGTTATGGAGCAGATCACCTTGAGTGACATCACGTGGCACACACAGGACAATCAGGTGATCAGGAATGGGTACGTGAAAGGCAGATCTTGCCTGACGAACCTGATCACCACCTGTGACAAGGTGATCCTCCTAGTGGATTAGGGAAAGGCTATCTACCCAGACTAGCAAAGCTTTTTACACTGTTTCCCATAGTATTCTCCTGGAGAATGCTGCTTATGGTTTGGACAGGCATATACTTCACTGGATTAAAAACTGACTGGGTGGCTGAGCCCAAAGAGTTGTGGTGAATAGAGTTAAATCCAGTTGGTGGCTGGTCACAAGTGGTGTTCCCCAGGGCTCAGTAATGGGGCCAGTTCTCTTCACTATATCTTTCACTACAAGAAAGATATTGAGGAGTGTGTCCAAACAAAGCTGGTGAAGAGTCCAGAGAACAAGTCTTATGAGGAATGGCTGAGGGAGCTGGGGTTGTTTAGCCTAGAGAAAATGAGGCTCAGGGAGACCTTTTTGGCCTCTACAACTACCTCAAAGGAGGTTGTAGTGGGGTGAGGGTCAGTCTCTTCTCCCAAGCAACAAACAATAGGACAAGAAGAAATAGCCTCAAGTTTTGCCAGGGGAGGTTTAGGTTGGATATTAAGAAACATTTCTTCACTGAAAGGGTTGTGAAGCATTGGAACAGGCTGCCATCCCTTCAGGTATTTAATAGATTTGTAGATGTGGTGCTTAGGGATTTGGTTTAGTGTTAGAATTGGCAGTGCTAGGTTAATGTTTGGACTTGATTTTAGAGGTATTTTCCAACCTAAATTGATTCTATGTTTCTAACAATAACTGACTCTGCATCAGCATTTTGTGTGGTTCTGACATGTAAGAATCCGGTCTTGTCATTGCATGTCTCTTCCTTTCATCTCATGCTGCTTTGAATGTTATGAATAAATGAAATCAAATCCTTAAGGCAAGCTATGTCTGCAGAGTGTCAGACAAGGAATCATACCTGACCTTGGAGACACTCAGGACTTTCACTGCAGCAAGATATGAAAGAATTTGCAGGAAGAAATAGAAATATTCATTTCTTTCAGTTTACAACCTACTGAAGATTGGTTCTATTATTATTCTCACTGCCTTCTCAGGCATAAAACCTTAAAACCTGAAAATGCCAATATGAAACTTGATCACACAATAGTCCTTGTTATCTGTCATTTGTTGAACATGTATGGATAGATGTTTGATATTCTGGAAACCACTGGTACCAAATTCTCTCAAGTAGTACCACATTTCATCTATTCTTCATGAATAGGTTGATGATATTATTCAGAAATTTAATTGTGGTCAATATTATAAAGACTTTTTTTTTCCTCTGTTAAAGGGATCTTCAAAGCTTGAAAATCTCTTTTGAAATAAGTTCCTGTCTTGATTAATATTACAAATGCATTGAATTGTTTAGACACTGTTAGTACTGAAAACATGAGAAAACCTCAAAATCTAGTCCATTCAAAACACATTAGGTTGTGATGGAACCATTTTCTTCATAGCAGCCTGTATTGTGCTGTTTTAGATTAGTGACCAAAACAGTATTGATAACACCTCAGCGTTTTGGCTGTGGATGAAGAGTGCTTACACATCAGGATCTTCTCTGCTTCTCATCCTGCCCTATTCTGCAAATAGGCTGGGAGTGGGCAAGAAGTTCAGAGAAGACACAGCTGAGACAGCTGACCCAAACTGACCAATTCCATACCATGTGACATCATGTTCAACACTGAAACAGAAGGGCAGTTTTTCCAAAGTATGTGTTGCTCGAAGACTGGCTGGGCATTGGTCTGCTGGCGGTGAATGACTGCCTTTGCATTGCTTGTTTTGCCTTGTTTCTTCACTTACTAAACTGTCTATCTCAACTCACAAGTCGTGTTTTTTCCTTGTTTTCTGTTGTTGTTGCTGTTATTATTTTTTTGTTGTTGTTCATTTGTTTGTTATATTTTTCCTTGGTTTTGCTTGTCCAATTTTCTCCCTCATGCTGGGGCAGGGGAGTGAATGACACTAACCCAAAGATAACCTTTTCATACATATTGGTGGAGTGGCTTTATAATGGACCATCCCTTTGTGATACAAAACCATTGTGTTTTTCATCTATGTAAAGAGTCTGATTTCTGTGAACTGTTAAACATGTCTTCAAGTCTAGGAAAGTCCTATGGTTTCTTATTCTGTAGGCATACAGTATCCCTGTGACTTGAATCCAGACTTCCTCAGCGCTGAGTGACCGTTTTAACTCCTAAGCACTGGGATGAAAGCACCACATCCATATACAGGACACTGCCTAGGATGCTGGCTTCTGTCCTTCCAGATCTTCAAGAGATGATTAAATAGATATCTCTTGGTACTTTGCTAATGGGAGATCAAATACAATGGTATTATTATTTATTTATTTTTTTTAATACTGTACATGGTATCAGACTACTATGTAATTACAAAAGTAGTCAAGGCTTCCACAAATTGGATGATTATGCACCCTTGGCTTCCCTGCTTTGTCTTGATATTTTCTGCATATTCAAGTCTTATTTTGTCTATGATTATGGCAAGACATGTTAATGTAAAAAAGTTTGTGTTATGAATGAGCTTTCAAATGCAATACTTTAATTTTCTGTGGTGCTAATATTAAAAACTCCAGTTAATGCTTCTGACAAGTGCCAATAAATGTAAGATTATAAATTATTCTTTCAGATAAGAGAATTAGGATTTCATTCTGTAATGTTCTGTAATGTTCTGTAATGTAATGTTTTGTAATGTAAGTCAATAACTAACAATAAAAGGAGAATTTAGACTGATATTTGTACAAAAGGTAATTTATTTGACTCTATTGTTCACTCCTTCTTGGCCGCTTTGTTCTTATACTTAGAAATTATCTTACAGCTTTTCAATAAGAAAACTCTACAGAGAGAGAGAGAGAAATGCCAGTAATTCTATTTATATTAAGGAGAACAAATAACGGGAAGGTGGCTTTTGTAGTACCAGCAACTTTTTTCCTACAGTGGTTTGTAATATTAGCTTGCTTCACAGTCCAGAAAGACAACAGAAATGCTGACAGCTGGCAAAACCTGTTTTAGCCAGGACTGAATTCACTGACACATAAAAAAGGAAAATATAATTAAAATAATTCTAAGGGCACTACTTTAACTGAAAGCTGCAAAGCAAATGAATGTCTGACATCTTTTAAAAATGTTGAAGAAGGAAGAGTTCATGAAGACGATTCTTATAGATTAATTTTACTAAATACAATGGGATTTGAAAAACTTTTGTAGACTTCTAAATGGAATGGAATGGAATAGGTCAATTGGAAGGGACCTTCAAAGATCATCTAGTCCAACTGCCAGACCTCTTCAGGGCTAAATGATTTTAAAGAAAAAGAGAGAAAGATTCTTGTCATCTCGTTATGCGTGATGGTTAAAAATTATGAGAAGTATCTAATTGTCTTAACAATTTTTATGTTTGTGAATCCCTTGGAATGAATATTTTTGTATTAATTTTGTATATATTCAGTTTATTGTGTAAAACCAAGTACCCATTGTACCCACTGAACTCTCTGGTGAGACCGTGCTGATGCCATGGCACTGCATGACTACAGCTGCTTGGGGCCTGGTAGGGCTTAGCAGGCTGGGCCTGTCCCATTGGCCCACCAGGAGCACGTGGCAGCCCCAGCTCCAGGTCCTGGGCTCCTCCGTCGGCCTGGCCATGGACCTGTGGGTGATCCTGATATGGGGGCCACGGCCAGGCAGGGAAGGGCTGTGGAGAGCTGGAGCCCACTCCTGCTGTGACCTTGCTGGGGCACGGGCTGGCAGCCTCAGGGCTGCCATGGGAGCCTTGGCCTGGGCAAGGACAGGAGGGGCTGGCGTTGTCCTTCGGGCCATGACAGGTGACAGTTGTAATGATATTTTTTTCTTGTTCTGAAGTCACTTCTATAGCGAAATGAGACCTGCTAATTTTCAGATTTAACAAAAAGAAAGCAAGAGTGTTGGGAGAGGGAAGGATTTAGGGAATACTTACAGAGCACTAGTACCCTTGTTGTTATGGAGTAGACCGCTACTTAGGATCTTAAGCATGACCACAGAGTTCCAGTTTCTATGCATTCAGCAAAACTTTGGTTCAGCCCCATATTAATGCAGTTCATTGGCATTCAATAGACAATGTGCCCCACTTTTCCAGAAAATTTCACACCTGTGACTCCCCAGTGAGAGTAACTGACACAGTGTAGAACTGTGGAAATCTGACTTGGCAGAGAGTTAGAATCTTCTCATACATATATATAAGAATATATATATATATATATATACTTGCTACTTTTATATATATATATAAGTGCAATTAGAAGTGAAGCTCATAATTCTGCTGTGTTCAGATAAACTGTCTTTCTACCCAAGAAAAGGAGTTGGTACATCTATTGAACTGTCTGTGCTTGCAGTTGGAACAAGAGCTTTAAGTGGGCAAAACCTGAATCACAGCTAAGGCCAAGCTGAGTTTTCGTTCTGCTAGCAGTATGAAGCGTACCTAAGGGAACAGTATAAAGTATGTCAGGGGAAGTTCACGGATATTAAAGGTTTTTCACTGAAAGGGTGGTCGAGCACTGGAACAGGCTCCCTAGGGCAATTATCATGGCAGTGAGCCTGACAGTGTTCAAGAAGCATTAGGACAGTGCTCTCAGACATGTGGTTTGATTTTTGTGTGGTGCTGTGTGGAGCCAGGAGCTGGACATGATGATCCTTGTGGGTCCTTTCCAGCTCAGCATATTCTATGATTCTGTGATTCTATGATTCTAAGTGTACTTGATAACCGCCCTCAAACTAAAAGTCAGTATGTACATATAAAGTTGCATATGTAGGATCAGATTCTTGTCCCCTTGCATTCATAGATATGGCTACTCACAAAGTGCTTTCCTAGA
This sequence comes from Anser brachyrhynchus, assembly GCF_964034855.1. Lineage (NCBI taxonomy): Eukaryota > Metazoa > Chordata > Aves > Anseriformes > Anatidae > Anser > Anser brachyrhynchus. The sequence goes on along the minus strand of NC_137695.1, from coordinate 73,753,532 downwards.
AGCTAATAATCACAGAAATGGGTGTAGGTGCACAGATGAGCATCATTGCCACCTTTGTGCACCATTGGAAATTATTAACCTATATTAATACTAAATACTGGAAATTTTGTGAAGTTTGCAGCATATTAAGATAGCTCACATCTGTGTTTGTCTAACAGTTTTGAGGGAGAGAAGGATTGTTCTTCCTTCTTTTGCTACTGACTCTGCTGCAATTCAAAAAATTAGTTAGAAGAAAAATTCCTTATGCTGTCAGTACTGAATGGTAAAAGGTGCTTACGGATGGTAATTCAGAGTACCTCAGTTAAATGTCCAGACTCTGCTCAGATAGGTGATGTGAATACTGCATGAGAGAGCTCAAAGCATGATAGAACTCAGAGCTCTGCTTGTTTGTTTCCTCTGTATTATGAACTATGTACTGTTCTCTGAGCAATCTTAGAGTAGCATGCAGAAGAGTACAGAAATGAAGATATTATGAGTTGTCTGTTGTACACTATAACCTCCTACTATAGCAGGGAGAGCAGTATCATGGGACTAGCAGCAATAGTCTTAGACACTATACAGAAATGCCATAGCAGCTGCACAGATGCGCTATGGTCAGCAGATGAGCAAGCCAGAGATAAGAAGCCCTTCCAGCAGAACAGTTCTTATTATTTTCTCTCCTCTCTCTTTTACTTTCTGTTATGTATATGAGTGTATGTTTATGAGGCCCTGCTTCCCAAGACATGGCCAAAACATCACTCATTGATGGGAAGTAGAGAATAATTTTTGTTGTTTTTGTTTGTTTTTCTTTTTCTTTTTTCTCTCTCTTTGCTTCCTTATGGCATTTGCTTGTTTTTTCTTTTCCATTTAATTAAATTATCCTTATCTTAGCCAATAAGCATTTTTCTTTCTAATCATACTTTCTTTCCCTTTATCTCCCTTTGAGGAGAGGGAGTAAGAGTGGTTGTGGTGAAGTTTAGCTGTCATCAGTGTGAAACTACCAAAATAATCATTCAGTTAATGTATATTAAAGCTGCTGAATTCAAAGGTAAGCCCATTGCTTTTACCTCCCCAAATATACAGTTCGTGAATGGAAGATGTATTCAATTCTCAGCACAAGTGATCTGTTTTGTTTTCTTTCTTTCTCCAAGGGTGCAAAGATGCTGGATATTGTTTGAGGCTGTATCAATTTCTCTAACATGGTGCCTTTTAAAGTCCACCTGACCTATGTGTGGAACAGTTAAAAATTGGGTCACAATACCTGTTAACAGACTATAATACTCATCGAGAAACGTGACATTCCCATGTGATAAAATTAATATTTGTGTCTCTTTTCCAGGATGACTGTGAAGCTGTTCTGCCTACAGAACCATACTGAAGCAAGTACATCATGAAAAGGAATTTACGGAAATTTTCTGAAATTGTTGTTGGGCTAGTTTTAAAATTCGATTGAAATTTCTGATCATCTTGGGATCTTAGGACTTTGGAATTATGACGTCATAGCTCTTTTTCTCTCTAGTACAGTAACAAACAAAGCTTCTATATCAGTTAGCAGTGATTAATGGCAGACCTCTGAAATCCTAGGAATTTAATCATTTTAAGGTTTCTTATTCCTAACATGAATGACATCCCATGGGTTGCAAAGCTTGTAATGTGCTTATAATGCTCAGTTACCCTAGGAACACCAGCAAAGCTCGTTTAGGATTTAAAATATACATAATACCAATCTTTTTTTTTTCCCTGAAGTAATAATGCCTTCTCAGTCATTTGATAGAATTATTAATATGCAGTAATATTTAAATTAACCAATACATTAATCTCTCTAAACCAATTAAGCTATTTTGCAATAATCCAAATAATTAGGTCGAGAACACAGTTTATTTATTCTTGAAATTAAAACTTGACACTATAAAGAAATGAGCAAGTGTTATTAAAAACTTTCAGCTGGGAGCTAATCAGTGTTTAACTGGCTGTACAGCAGCAGTGCTATCTGCATTGCAATCTGTTACAGAACATGGTGCAATAAAAAAGTCACGTAAACATGAAATGCTACAGAGAACTGCAATTATGAAAGTTAAATCAGAGTCATGCTATTCAAGAGAGCAATCTTTTAAAAGGTTATAATTCTAAGGGACTGCATATACCACAGCAAATCTGTGATCTGCAGATCTGCATAAAACTAAAAAGTAAACATTTGAACAAATGGTTAAGTGAGCAATTGGGCCAGAGGGAACATCTTTTTCCCCTCTGGATTTGTGTTTCAAGGATGAACTCTGTGCGGATTGCTTGACATGTAATCAGGGCTAAATCCCCAAAGCAGACTTTTCCTCAGTGTGGGGCTTTCCTTTTTGGCTTGTTTGTTCACAGAAACCTAGTACAAAATGAATGCCTTTCAACGAGTTGCCTTTCTGTGGATTTGTTGTAATTAGGCAGCATATTTGAGAGAGCATGTGATCAGTCATACCATCACTTAAACTCTATTTTTAATTTGGTCTTAGGATCTATCTCCATATATAAAATGTGGGTTCTATTTATTTGAAAGTGAAATATACTGAATGAGATTTTTTTTTTAAGAAATCCAAGAAACTCAAGCCAGCAAATTTTGTTTTATTCTTGGTTTTAAATCATTAATTTATAATGGATATTTTGTCATATCATTCACTGTTTTTGTACTTCAGCAGACTTAAGGGACACAGCAATTTGAAAAAAAATGTTCTTATATTCTACAGAGAGGATATATTGGTACGTGTTATTTGTGCTTATTAGCAGCGTTATTTATTTATCGGTGTTAAGAGGACAGAGAGAAAAAAAGTCAACTGTATTTTCATAGGATTCATAATCTATTTTTTTTCATTTTTTTTTTTACTGAAGGAATGAATGAATGAATGAACAGATGAGATGGGAATTTCTGCAGTTTGGTTATGTGGCAGACCCATAGTGAAACGACTGTAGGAAGAAGGACCTGTAATCCAGGAGAGTGCGGCTCAAATCCTGGTCAAAAGCTGGGCAATGTTGTTTTATACATCAGAAAATCACCATGTTCTTTGTCAAGGCTGGCTACAAATGTAGTCTACACCCTGGCTGACCATAATTACAAAATCAATTAGAAAACCTTGAAACATGTTGGGATGATCCAAGTGCATTCAACAGATTTTCAAAGCTTCCAGAACCCAAATAAACCAATGGAAATATGTAGTTTGAGGTTGTTCAATAAACATGGGTACTTGAATACCAGTGTTTCTTTGTGGCTTTTTATATAAAGAGAACAAGATACCCAAACAGCCCACAAGCTTTCCAAAGAGCCATTGGAGTTTTGTGACCTCTGGAAATATTCCTATGTGGTGTCCTTATATATGGCAGGGGGGTTAGAATTAGATGATCTTTAAGGTTCCTTCCAACTGAAACCATTCTGTGATTCTATGATTCTTCTAAACCTGTGTACTGCCAATACAGGAGTGAATTAATCAAATACAAGTGCTGCTTCAGATGGACTTAGTGAAATGGCATGCTTGGGATTTCCAGATGCTTGCATCAGAAGCACATAGCTCTGACAACCGTTCATAGAAAGTGGCCTTAAGTGAGCAGGAAAGAGCATCAAGTTTAACTTGGGCCTGATAATCAGCTACTGAGGGGATGATTATGTAAAGGTTGAAATGAATCATCTGCATGCAGAGGGAAGGGATCTGAAACTTCAAGTGTCTTTCCCAGTGAGAAAACATGTTGGGATGTCAGTTTTCTTAATGTGCTATTTTATTTAGAGCTTTCAAAAATGAATGTAGGAAATCATAGGATCATGGAATGTCTTGGGTTGGAAGGGACTTTAAAGATCACCCAGTTCCACTCCCCCACCATAGGCAGGGATGCCACCCACTAGATCAAGTTGCCCAGGGCCTTGTCCAACCAGCCACCCTCTGAGTGAAGAAATAGCTTTTTATTTTTTAGTATGTAGGCTTGTCTAGAAACATATAAAAGATAAGCAAATATTTAATATGTGAATTGAACAATTGAGAAAGACATATAGGAAATCTGTCATCTTAATATGAGGTGCTTGGTAAAAATACAGCTATGTGTAGTCCCAGAGAGTGCTCCATTTCACATGCCACTTTGAGTCATTGTTCAGCTTCCTGTATAGAAAATGCCAACAATACAAGTGCTGAACTGTCATAAGGAGTAAAAATAAGAAATATTGTTTTGTGGATTTCATTTTCAGTCAATAGAATTAGGTAATATCTAGAAAAAATAAATGAACTCACACAAGAATAGCGATAACAGCTAACAGGCTGCTAGACTGCTGATAGAATCCAAGTTTTATGACTTTTAGCAACACACAAAATGTGTAGTTATATTGCACAGTTCCTATGTTCTGTCAGGTCACTTCTCGTTCTTTTCAATTGACTGATGAACACCTCAGTCTGACAGTAGGAGGAATAAAGGAGCAGTCTGACTTGGTGATAGCACCTACATTCTTTTTTTTTTTTTTTTTTTGAGGCTGGGATCTAATCTGCAATAAATTCGAGCTGTACCACTTCATTATTTTGATTTAAAAGGGCACTAATGTCTGAAATGTACAGAGCACAAATATACATGAATGATATGCTATTGTGTTTCTCAATCATAAAATAAAGTGATTCAACAAAACAGAAACACAAGTGGCATTTCCTGTCTTGTTCTTGTCTGTTAAAGACAAATCATATACATAAATTCTGTTGCAGAGTGAAGTCAGCCTGGGAGATGATTTCCACCTTACTCTCTTGGAAAAGTTAGCTTTCTTGTACCTGTAAATTTGTGTGTATGACTTCTAATCAAATAGCTAATGAATTTTTTATTTCAGAAAATATGAAATAAAGCGGGTAATACATATACATATATTTGAATCATTAGCTTACTTTAAAATATGCATAAGAAATCTATGAGCACGTCTTATAACTGTTTTTGTTTATTAGTTTTTGCACTAAGTAGCAAAAAAAGTGCTGTTTTTCTATATTAACTTTTCCACCCACCGTTTTGTCTTCCCTTCTTACGTTAAATTCCCTCAACCACCTTCCTTAATATTATTATCTGGGGAAGAAGGAGAGGAAAAGGGAAGGGTTGTAAGGGAATTCTGCATTTTCTCTTACAGAAAGTAAAGTTTTGCAGGCAATCAGCAGGTTCTTCTGAAATATCAGATGTTCACTATTTGATGATGAGTTATACTCACAATATAACTTTGTTCTTTGAGCCACTTAAATAAGGTAGGAGAAGAACATTGTCTCAGTTTATAATTGTAATCCCCTAGGTTACAGGAAGACCGACTGTTTTGATTTAGATGGTAACAGGATGAAGAAAGAAACTGAATGCTAATTTCCCATATTCCAGACTAATGCCCCAAACACTGAAATGTTCCTTCTTCACATGTAAGACCATAGTACAAGTAAATGACATCAGTGGACCAAAAAGAACTGAAATACTGTTTGAGGGGACTGCAAGACATAGCTCATCTACTGGATAGGAATTTGGTGCAACTCAGGAACTTTGTAATAGAAAAAAATAAAATAAAAAAAAATCTTTAAACAAACAAAAGAGAACAAACAAAGCAAACAAAAGAGAACCCCTAGACTTCAAGACATGCTCTCTGTGCAAAAGGCAGTATAAAATACCTTTTCCAGATGACATTTACTTGTGAATAACTGTGTAGCTAAGTTTGATCTAGAGTGGCTTAGTTACATTTTGGATTGTTTATTCCTGTTTTCTGGTGGTTGCTCTGAGTAATCCCTCCATAAACTAATCTTCCAGACCCTTCTTCCCTATTTTGCTATTTTAATATTTAATGCTTCAAATCTCAAGTCTCTGGATGTCTTTGATAACAAACTTGTGCCCAGATTCTCTCCCATTCTGATTTTACTGCGGGAAAAAAAAAATCAAAATGGAAAACTGACAACTTCCACACATTCCGTAACCATCCTGACATCATTTATTGTTACTTTGTATTACGTATATTCTACTGTGGCCACTCTGGTGTATTTTTCAATGTCATTGGGATACTTGCAGTTCACCATACTGCTCCTAGACAAGATGGACTGTTGGATGAGAAAAAATTTGTACACAACTTTTTCATAAAGGATTTGGAAATATAATTTTCAGAGAAAATTGGAAGGGGAGGACTGCCATACTTCTCGGATGCAATCCCATGACCCATGCTGTTTTCTTCTTCTAAAGAAGGCTTCTCTCAGCTTCAGTGGGATAGCGCAAGAGTTGACATGTATGTTGTAGCACCTTGTAAATGGTTCTGCTTAGAACTGTTTTCCACTGCACATTTCATGATGTTGTAGCACATGCTGCATGTTTCTTTCAGTTAAAAAATGTTCTTTTGTTAATGCTTCTGGAGTGATGAGAGACGGTGGACCATAAACTGATGACAGAGGGTCTGCTGGCAGATAGGAGGCAACCAAGACATATTTGCTTAGGATGCCAAAGAAGGAAGGGTTAGCAGGCTCTAGGCAGGGCAGTGGACATTTTGAGACATCTCTGCAGAAAATAGAGGCTCAAACTCAAAAGTATAACAAAATGATATTCCTTTCATAGCAACGATTTTGCAAATTCAAGTCTCTGCAGCGTTTTTCTTAAAACAGACTGATTAGCTCCTTGTTATGTGAGATGCTCCTGAACTGTATGAATCCAAGTATCAGTGCTTAGATGCTGATGTGTCCCAGGTACTGATGCACTTTCTGCAGTCAAGGCTCAGAGTCCTCTAAGCTTTCTGACCTTTTCTCCATAGTTAAGGAAGAGTTGCAGAGTGCTTATATATTATTTTATTTATTTATTTATTTATTTATTTATTTTTTAAGAAAAAGCATTGTGATTTCATACAAAGTTTATGGCAGAAAATAAAGCTGATTACATACCATTCAGGTGAATACTATTTTGCCACATAAAATTCATATTTCATACACTTGGAACACAGAGACTATGAATCCATAATGACTACTACTATTTCCGAACATTATTGTGGCTGCAGAAAGCATTTTTTTATTATCTACTACTTTAATGTTTGGAGACCTTTTTTCTTCTGGTAAATTAAAAATAAACTGATAATAAACCCTTCTATGTAAACTGAAGTGTTTTCTACTGAAATGTTCATAAATATCAGAACTGGAAAAGATCAATATCATTAATCACAATTTATTCAAGCCTTAAGAATTTCTGATTATTACATCTTCCTACTATTGAAGCAACGATGACTCATACATCTTAGATTCAGGTGAAGCATTTCCATTTTCAAAAAACATTTCACTAAGAATTTTTCACTGGATTCAAAGCATTTCATTATTACATTTTCTCTGATTCTTCACAAACTTTTCAGCAGTAATGATATAAACTTGAATTAATTAGTGTTTTTGTTTAATAATTTTAAATGGAGATGATAGTTTATATTAAAATGAAAATACATTCCTTAAGAGAGAATATTTTGCTGTGAGTCAGTCTTGCTTTATCTTAACCAAACTGTGCAAAAATTGGATTGACATGTCTTTACCATGCTTTCATTTTCATTTTTATTTTTAACTAAAGAAGATATAATCATAGAATCGCAGAACAGTTGAGGTTGGAAGGGACATCTAAAGAAATCTAGAACAAACATCTAGTCCCCTGGCAAAGCAAAGTCACCTAGAGCAAGCACATTGTGCAGGATGGCATCCAGGCAGGTTTTGAATATCTCCAGAGGAGACTCCACAACCTCTCTGGGAGGAGGGAGGAGAGGAGAGAAAAATAATAATAATAATAAAAAAAAAAAATCATAGCTTTGATTTTTTTTTTTGATCTAGTTATAGAAAGTTTTTTTGTTTGTTTTGTTTTTTCAAAAAAATAATAGGAAAGATTAACACTCAAAACTTGAAATTCAGGTCCAAATACCATTCACTAGGATTTTTGCCTGAACCTCTTATGTCACTACAAGCTGAAAATATCAGATCAACTTCTCTACTAGGATTTGTAAAACATCTGTTGTCTTCAGGGACACTCTGTAAAATTCATCCAAATTAAGTTGGGGTGTGAATTTAAAATTGGTTGGTTAACTGCACTAAATCTTTGTGTGGACCCTGATTTAAGCTTAAAGTTGTTTTAACTTTATTTATCTTTATTAATTTACTAAGTTTCCAAATAAGGGATTAATGAAATTAAGCTAACCAGATTTGTCATTCTGATTAACCTTTCTGAAGGTTCAGAGAAGTGAAGTACTTACTGAAGCTATACAAGCAAGAGCTGTTCCCTGTTCCTTTACAATATTTCAATTCATCTGGGACTGGAAAGCAAAAGCAAAAAAAAAAAAAAAAAAAAAAAAAAACCACAACAAATTCCTTTAAATAACTGAATGACTGAGTTTGATTTCAGTTCAAAAATGGCATCAGAATAGGGGAGAGCCACAGATTTTTGTCCATCAATTATTTTTCTTGACTTTCTGTAGCACTTACATGCTTGTCCCTATGGGCTCTATCAGACATAACGTGAATTCAGTGAACTTAGAGAGGACCAACAAAAGCAGAATCATTTGTACTTTTCAGGCACAGCCATTTAAAAGTGAATCATTTAGTCAACACAATATCTGAGAAAATAAACCTGAAAAACACATACTTGATATTACTGTGGAAAGATCCTGACTTAAGAAGTATTAAAGTCACTCAGCATCTGGAAGCTTATTAACAGATAACTTTTGCTTCTTTTTAAGCATTAGTGAAAAGGTTGTGCTACACAACATTCTGCGTTTGATTCCAAATGGAAAGATGTATGAACTAGTGTTTGTAATAGTATTTACCTTCAAAATATAAGCAAAATATGAACCTTATTGTGTTTTTAAAGATAAAAATGGAGGTAGCAGTCAAACTTCAGCTGAGGTATATCTCTTTTTTACAGATCTTTGTAAAATAAATCACTTATTTCCACACTCTGTTTTAAGTTACTGAACTGCCTCCCTAAGTATTGATGCATGCTGAATTTTCTTCTCTCTCTCTCTTCTTCTTCTGTCTCTTTCTTTTTCTGTTTTTTTTTTTTTTGTTTGTTTGTTTGGTTGGTTTTTTTTTTTGTTTTGTTTTTTAATTGAGATTCTATTCTACAATTTATTTTCATAATTCAGGCTGAGGCAAAGATAAGTTTCTGTTACATATTTTAGTTTTTCAAACCTGTTGGGGATTATCTGCTTAGAAACATGAGATATTGTACCATGGAAGTGTAGAGAGAACCACCATGCAAATAAAAATTTCTAGAGCATCAAAAATCCTTTAAAGTTAACTATTCTTTGAGCAAGCCTGTGTAAGTTGCATGTGTATTTTATTTGCAAAGGAAAAAAAAATCTATATTGGAGATTAAGTTTGGGCTGAAGTGAAAATAACTCTGTTGGGACTGTGTAATGTCCAACTGAGTTACACACCATCTTTGGAAATCACAGTTTGATTAACCACATCCTTTTCTTTTCTTTTCTTTTCTTTTCTTTTCTTTTCTTTTCTTTCTTTTCTTTTCTTTTCTTTTCTTTTCTTTTCTTTTCTTTTCTTTTCTTTTCTTTTCTTTTCTTTTCTTTTCTTTTCTTTTCTTTTCTTTTCTTTTCTTTTCTTTTCTTTTCTTTTCTTTTCTTTTCTTTTCTTTTCTTTTCTTTTCTTTTCTTTTCTTTTCTTTTCTTTTCTTTTCTTTTCTTTTCTTTTCTTTTCTTTTCTTTTCTTTCTTTTCTTTTCTTTTC